>NW_009943770.1:0-1505 GCF_000696875.1 Nestor notabilis
CCTAACTATTCTATGATTCTATGATCTTGCTAATTTGAAAAGCTTTACAGAATTGCCTTTTGGGAGCTGTTATAAAAACAACAAAACACCCAACCAAAAAACATCAGAAGTTATACAAGTTTAAACCATGTTCCTTTTCTCTGGAATAATCTTAATGTACAGCAGAACAAAGGAAGGGGAAAAAAGTAAAAATAGACAACACACTTCAAAAAACAAAGGAAGACTGTTTAACAGAGAAAGTTCAAAACAAAAAGCCTTAAGTGTTTATACAGAACAAAATCCCAACAAAGTAAAAGCAAGACCACTCAACCCACTGATTTTTTCTTTTTTTTTTTTTTTTTCAGATAAGTTTTATTTTATCTTACAGAAATCTGAACTCAGGGCATGTAGTAAAACTTAAGATCGTCTCAATAAAGAGTACAAACAACAATACCCCAATTTAGCTTTAGCTGTTGCATGAACAGCTTAAGGAGGAAGTTATTTATAAGAAAGCAAATACGTTCTGAATAATATACTTCAATACACACTACAGCTGCATTACTCTCTTATGGCTTAGATCTAATTCCAGCAGAATGTCTGCCAGTACTTCACGTCCAAGCTGCAAACACTAGAATTTCATGAACATGTTATATCAAATTACAGTGCTGTGGAATACAGACTCAGAGCACCCCCAGCTATGGGCACGGGCAGGATCCAGTAAACCAAGTATCAACTTAATCAAAAAGGACATGAGCTCACTAAGGCAAGCAAATATGCAGGGATCTAAGACGAACATGAGTTTTGCAACTGCAGTTTCTGCTGTTCAAAAGTTGTTGTTCATGGTATCACATTCCGATCATTAGTCAACATTATACAGTTGATTAACGTTTGTATTCCTAACTCACAGGTCTGGTTTTGTTTTTCATCGATGAAACACATTAAGGGCATAAAGACCTAGGATCTCATGAAACAAAAGAAAGAAAATGCAAAACCAGGCAATACCTTGACACACTGTAATTTCAAAGGTTATAAGAAAGTGTCTGGAAGAAGAAAGCAGGTAGTTGTAGTTCAAGCAAATACTTCGTGAGCCTTTCAAAACAGTTTAAGAGTACTTGTCCAGCATGACTCACTTTAACCAACTCAACATCTTGCAGCTGTATTAAAGCACAGGAAGTAACAAATTATGAAGCAAGCACAATATATGTATTTCAAAGTCTTTAACTAAAACTTACATTAAACCACTGCTCTCAGAATTGGGGCATCTTCCTAACAAATGCCATATTCAGAATCATAGAATGTTCTGGGTTGGAAGGGACCTTAAAGATCATTAAGTTCCAACCCCCCTACCACAGGCAGGAACACTTTCCACTAGACCAGGTTGCTCAAAGCCCTGTTCAACCTGGCCTTGAACAATACCAGGGATGGGACATCCACAACTTCTGTGGCAACCTATTCCAGTGTCTCACCACCCTCATAGCAAGAGTTTCTTCCTAACATCTAATCTAAGTCTCCCCTCTTTCAGTTTA
>NW_009943771.1:0-2917 GCF_000696875.1 Nestor notabilis
CCTAACTATTCTATGATTCTATGACATGACTAACCTGTCGAACTCGGGGAATGGTAGCACACCACTCATCTGAAAAGCCTGGCAGAAAGAGACTTTGAGAGGTAATTATAAAAGCAAATAAAAACCTCAACAGCTTCTCCAGATGAGATTAGATAACATACAAAGAGGAAAAGAGACGTGAACAACTAGAGAGAAGGAGAGGTGATGGAAAGTGGACAACGATACACTGCAACAGGTGAAACAGCTCAAGTGTGATAGAGAACATGCATGAAATGGGGTGAGAAAATGAGAGAATCCTGGAACGTTTTGCATTGGAAGGGACCTTCAAGCTCACCCAGTTCCAACCTCCCTGCCAAAGGCAGGGACACCTTCTACTAGACCAGGTTGCTGCAAGCCCCTGTGTCCAGCCTGGCCTTGAACACTGCCATGGATGGGGCAGCCACAGCTTCTCTTGGCAACTTGTGCCAGTGCCTCACAACCCTCATAGTGAAGAGTTATTCCTCATATCTAATCTAAATCTACCCTCTTTTACTTTAAAGCCATTACCCCTTATCCTAGGAAGCCAGCTTATGCAGCACTCCAAGGGGCAAGATGAAAACCAGTGAGGTGGACAAAGGCACAAAAGCAAGGTGAATCACAGCAGTAAACACCTAGGTTTGGTTTTCCTTCCTGTGCCCAGTTAGCCTGGCAAGTCTTCAAGTCAACACAAATGCTGATTTCCACATCCATTTTAACGTCACAGGTAGAACATGTTTCTTCTGCTACTGCTGCCAAATGATGTATTCATCATTCCTACTACTTTTAAACATCTCTGATCTAAAAACTACCTTTATTTCATGCCACTGGCTGAGAAATTTGCCAACTGCAGATTCTAGTGACAGTATTTAAGCTAAGCAGTGTAAACAGAAACAAACAAAAAACGCATGAAAAGTATTTAAGTAGAAGGACCAGCCCCCTTTGGTTCCAAATTTTATTTATGGTAGTATTTATTCAATAACAAAAAAAAAAAAAAAAAAAAGCCAGTACATGTACTTGTAAGAGACTAAAACCAACTTACCATGATACCCATCTGTTACTGGGAATAAAAAAGGTCTGGAGGAATTAGCCTATTGTTTACAGAGGATTGGTAGTGTCAGCTTCACTGGGACTTGCTGTTCCTTCCCGCACCTCAGCCACCTCTCCGCTGTGAGCACAGTGGTGTGAGGCAACAACTCATCTGTGCTTCAAACTTGTATGGGTCTACGTTATCTCACAGGTAATTACGTATCATCAGCACTTCCCCTACTGGCCATTCTCCCAGGCAGAGACATTTCTGTTTATAGGAACTGCAAACCTGCAAGGGTCAGGGCTTCAGAGCCCTAATAAGTGTATTTATTAGATGCTAAATGACCTAACTAAGTAAAACTCTTATTTTAAAACATCATAACGAGTGACCTGAGCCATGAAATTATAATGCATTAAATAATAATGCATACTAATGAAATCAGCATGTATTATATAATAATCCATGTTAATGAAATTAGCATGCATTAAAAAATAATCCATTATAATGACATTATAATTAAATAATTCTAACCCAAAGGGGCCTGATCCTGCAATGGATAGAGCAATGAAGAAAATGGGGCAGCATCTGCACATACCCTATTACCAAACACCAAAGAGAATACAAACCATGCAACCTCACACAAGAGCTGTGTCGTTCATTATATATTAACTCCTGTATGGTTTAAAATATAGAGAAGCACTGAATTAATGTAAACCTTAAAATGTCCTCAAAATGGTCTCTTCTATTTCTGCATGCAACATTTGCTAAGAATAAACCCTTCAGTCATGCTCTAGAAATCTGATGAGTAGTCCAGAGCAATAGTGGAATTGTTTTAGAAAATGCAAACAGTGTACAGTGCTGTGACTATACCAACATGTGGAGTGCCTGCAGAAATGCGAGTATTAACTGTTTGACAGTCTCTATTTGTAGATAATGGAGAAACCCAAAACAATAATACAATTTAATTTAGAAAAAAAACAACAAAGAACAAAGCAACTGAACGCACAGCTCTTGTTTACAGAAATACGTTTTTAATTTGCCAGTGGATTTGTAAGACCACGTAAAATGATACTGCATGCTAAGAACACACAATAAATCCATATATACATGTCCAACAGTGTATTAAGCACTATTTTCTAAAACACACACTAGCTCCATGGAGTCACACGTCTCATTCTGAAAACTTGCTCCAAGTAATTGGAAGAGAAGTTTATTCCAGGTAGCAACAGATATTTGGCATTAAAGAAGTTTACAATTACAATTCCCAAGAACTTTTTATACAATGCACGTCCAGTACATCGAAACTGGGACCTTCAACAGGTGTGTGGAAGTTACACACTCAGCTACCACACAGATTCATGCACAATTTTCTTGGGCTGCCCTGTAGTCCCGGCCTCAACCTGCAAAATCACTTCAGTTCTGGGAAGTTTCATCTGGAAGAAAGCTGACGGCAAGAACGAGCTTTGGCACTGGACCTGTGCTAGGAAACCCAGTTACAAAATTGAAATGCCAGCTTTAGAAATGGGTTGCATAATTTGACATCTTTCCCCACAAAGGCCATGGGGCCAGGAACAGCTAAAAACCAAACAAATCAGAATAAACCCAAACAACAAACACCCTCAGAGATGAAAAAGGGGAAGAATGCAAACTCCCCACCACTGCAGAAGATCCTCCTCCACGAAGCTCCTGGTTTCACTGGAGAAGGATCTGGCCAGGCATGGAGGAGGGGAGAGAAACACCCCTCACTCGCAGCCCTCCCAAATGTCACGGCCCTGCTGAGCACCAGCTTTAATGACGCTGCCAGTATCAACGTCCCAAGGATTCAAACCAACCAACCCCGCCAGCGGGGTGCTTGAAACGCATGTGATTCCT
>NW_009943771.1:2948-5744 GCF_000696875.1 Nestor notabilis
TGCGTGCTTCGAGAATTATTCAAAGAGACATTGTGATCCTTTAATAACTGAAGTCAGCTCCCAGATTAAAAGCCTTTATAAAGCTTAGACTGTAGATCTGTTTGAAGTGATTTACTTGCTATGAACAGCAGTTCAAGTAACTTTAACCTACACAAAGCAGATAAAAATATTGTTTTCTTCTGATTCATTTACTTTGACAGGACTTTTATAACAAATTTTATTATACTCGCTTCCTACTCAGGTTTCCAGCACAGTAACAGAAGACAGCAAAATGTTTTAGAGTAAGGGCATGCTTGTCAATCCACCAGCTGGAAGAGAGGCAATACATGAAACTGCTTTAAGATTTTCAACTTAATAGATTCCATAGTGACAGTGCTAAATATATTTTAAAGGTATTTTAAAACAGCTGGTTTAATGATGTCTTGATATTTAGCTTTGGGGTTTTTTCTCCTAAAAAGACTCACAGTGGTAGGTACAATTTGCCACTCTGATAATCCTAAAGATGTGTGACCACTTAAATGCCTATAGAATATTGTTCAAAAGACAGATTTTCATCTTTTCTCAGATCCTGAAGTAAGAACTGATGTATTTTAGCGTTTTCCCCCCACTCATGATTAATTCTCACAGTTGACATGTGACAAAAGTAAATGCAAGGGTTTAAAAGTAGTTTGATAAAAAGTAGTGACCTTAAACTTGCTGAATGCTCAAGAGCTTCAAAGCATGTTATGGACTTAAAAGTCAAGAAGCAAGGAAATACTGCCTGTTGTTAATACTGGCTCCTTATCCACCACCACATCTTTCCCTGTTTCAGAATGAAGATTTCTCACACCTTAATATACACAAGGAAAACCAAAACCTTTCCTCTTTTTCTAGTACCAGTTTCTCTCCTTCATGAAGTGTTAAAAAGAAAAGCTTTCAAGAATGGGAAATAGAATAGTGTCTCTGCAATTCCAGCGTATGCCACTGTGATGAAAACGCAGCCCAGAAGTTAAAACCACCCCCTCTATTCCAGGCATTTAACTGAAAAGTTTCTGAAGCTCAGACTTCACAATTTTCATTGCAAAAGCAACCTGCTTGAAAAGATCCTGCCTGCACTGGCTGGTAGCATGATGTTTGAACCTCCTCAGAACAAAATTACAAACTATTTGAAAACTGTGGTAACATTTCTAGAAATTCTGGGACTAACAAGATCCGATGCTTTGGGGCACACTTGGGATTCAATGCTGCACTTTTCAGCTCTCCTATAGATAATGGAAATGCTCTCATCTCATTATGGAAGTGAAAACGCAAGATGTGAACAAAACAACCCATAAATTTTCTAAATGTCCTGGTTTAAAAATGTCCAGTGTTCATATTAGGGCACTTGATCTTTTAAAGAATATATTAGAACTGACAGTGTCTCCCTGATAGCCTGACTGCAATAACTGAAACAATGATACAGTTTTGTTTTGACTCACTGATACTGTGTGTTAATAAAAGAAATGCACATTACAGTATGATTGCTTCATGCTCAAGGGTGGGTACTGCAGACAAGGAACTTTCCCAGGAAGAAAAAATACATCTATAAGCAACTACAAATTTTTACAAGTAGTCACTGCTATCAGGACTTGATTTCCTCTGATTTAGAAAGTCTAAGTTCCTGCTAAGTTTCTTTTTACCAAAAACGAATGTACAGAGACAGCAATTAGTAAGAGCAACATTAATCCAGCAACTTTTATGCTATTTGTATTTCACAACTATGAAAACACCTTGAAAGCTTTAAAGAAATCCTTTGGATCAAACCGATACAGCTACCCTCACATTTGGATGGATGCTGGTTGGTGTCAACCTCCAGTGATTGGGAAAGGAGCAACTTCAGGAATGGCATTCCCTAAGCTTCTCAAGACACACTGGAAAGCAACTACTATGAGGAGGAGGAGATTCAAACAGTAGAATGCCCAGGATTCTTCGGACAGGTGATTAGATGGTTTTATGACAGCCACAAGAGTACTTAGCTGCCTTCAGTGGCTTTTAATACAAGTAACACAGGGGCCCAAAACAAATGCAAATCTTTGATTCTCCTTTTTATATAATTAAAAAAGAAAGAGAGAATAATTACCCCACACCATCGCTAAGTCTATTCTTGGAAAAAAACCCAAACCAAACACCACTCACATGAGCGCCTGCATTATGTGTATGGCAGTGCTGCCCAGCACCAGCAATTCAGATCAGCAGCCCCATGATGTTAAGGTCTGTATTCACGGTCCTCATACTTTGCAATGGTAACAAGCAAATGTCACACGACAGAACATCATCACCCCCTCCAAACCCCACCAGCCTCAATTTAACCCACTCCCTCTGCTATTGGGGGTGTCCTACCTAAAGAGTGATGAGCTGGGGATGACCCTGCTGTGCAAAACACATCATAAGAAGATAAATTTTTCTCCCATGACAGGCTAAGTGGTTTCCCACACAGTTTATCTCATTTATGCAGCGGGTAGTTGTTTCTTAATAAAACACAGGCTGTCTTTACCCTTCGCCACGGCTGCTTAATCAACAGCCTGGTGTTGCAATGGTCAGCATATGAGCAGCACCTCGGCTGGGTGGTCAGCAAGGGAGTGTGGTCCGGGAAAGGGCATGGGGGAGCTGTCTGGAGAAATGCCATGGATGGAAGGCTGCCCGTCCAACCGCACATCCCAAAGGCAAATCAGTAGTACCAGCGGCCGCAAAGTCAGCGGCCCTATTGAGAAGGCAGGGACGGCACTTTTGGCAAGTGCTGCTGAAGAAGCAGCAGCTCCTCTGACAGGAGCAGAGGCT
>NW_009943772.1:0-2264 GCF_000696875.1 Nestor notabilis
CTTTCTCCAGTACTCGGAGCTGTCTTTTGTCCCAGTGTGGTTTTAACCCTCGGCCAATGCCTCAGAATGCTGGTGTGCCTTACTTTGTTACGGGACGTCCCCCCAAATTCAGTATCCTTGTGGGGTAAAAGACACCGACCTGTAGTTGCAGGTTTTATCAAATAACACAGCAACCATTATTTCTTAGTTTCTTAAAATACCCTGAAGAAAGGGGAGGGAGGTTCCAGAAGAGGCACCTGACCCACAGAAACCACCCCGGACCCGCTGATCTCTGATGAAACCACCCCAGGTACATCCTGCCCTTACCTTAGCACGGCCAGTTCAGCCTGGCCTCACCCCGGCGCTTACTTCCAGCCAGCTGTGCCCTGCCGCAGTCTCCTCGAGGCAAGCAAGCTGTGGAAGAGGACATAATGTCACTGTCAGTGTTAATCAAGGCTGTAAATGGCCATGTGCTTTTTAGCTCTTCAATGGAGCTCTAACTCTAACTGCCCTCCAGCTCTGACCCTCCCCAGCTGGCCTCTAGCAATGGCTGCAGGAGCAGTTCAGATGTCTAACCATAAGCATCCAGTATCATTTCAGGTGCCCTAGGGTATCCAAGACACAGGACTAGCAGATACAGCATGGAACATAAGTTACTATACTATGTGACACCTAAAATGCCACCAGACATCTGTGTCCAGACACCTGACTTGCTCCTTAAAACATTCTCTGTGTACTCAGGAATTACTCCAAAATCTGCTCTGCTGATGCGTGGCCTTATTTTCCCTTTCCCCCTCCTTCATGTCACTTAATCATGTCCTCAATCTAACACTTGTTCTGTGAACAAGTCATGTGAAAAAGTTCTAAGCTCTAAAATAAGCTTTACAGGCTCAGACAACCCCAAAAGGAGGTGTTATGGTTATTAAAGAGGCTTTCAAAAACTTGTAAAAATGCAACAGAAATTGTTAATTGTAAAGCACAGGATTCTAGTATGTTATCTTCAAATTATTCCCCAAAATATCTGTAGTATTTGATAATCAATATTTTGCATACTTACTGCTCCAAAACTTAATCGACATTTGTTAATGAAGGAAGCTATACAGCACTTACAGGAACCAAGTTAATACTCCACCTACTTCATACAGATATTAAATAATTTGTAAATAATTATAACATTAAACATATTCGGAGATCATGATAACTTTGTTAAATATCTAAAGATTATTGCACCCGTTTTCCTCAAGAAAAATGCAGTCAGAGGAAACTGAAAATGAAAGAGGCAGAGAGTATCCTGGTGAAGCAGCCGGGAGCGGTAAAGCAAGCACTGGTGCTGGCTGGCTGCAGAAGTTACACACTACGTACCTGTGGCAGGTAACGCTGTGTGGAAACAGACGGTGCAGACTCTAATGAGGCTTCTTGATGTGCTGCTGAATTAGGATGCTGGTGGTGAAGATTTAAAAAAGCCAACATCTGATAAAAGGGCTAGTTCAGATTATGTGATTTTGAAACACAGAAACACCTAAATCTGATACCATGGTAACTTGGAAGAACAGTTCTCACAACTTATTTTCCAGATGTCTACAAATACAAAAACCAAACTGCTTTAGATACTGTATTGATTTTCTATTTGACCAAACTCTATTCATGTCTTCATCTCATCTTCATTTGACTGCATAATTTTCCAGGACCATCATTTGTCTCCAGGTATTCTCTAAACTAATTTTTCCCTCAACAGACAGTTATTCAGGCCTACATCTGCACCGAGACACACTGCCATCACAGGGAAGCGCCAGAACTACAAACACCACAGGGAATTCCGAACTGATTATACGTAATTTTAATCCACGAATTTATAGCTTGTAAGGGAGTGTCAGAAGTATCTGGGCTAATCATAAATTAATTCACATTTCCTTCAACAAGAACAAAAATACCACCTACACTACAACTAACAATAGCCCAGACAGTTCTTAAGAAATCATTGTTGAGTGTAGCTGTCCTCACAAATTGCCACTTCATGTTGAAATCCTTTATTGCAGGAAGGTGTTTGAGACGTTTACACACAACTAGCCATGTTTCACATACCTGCTGCCAGTATCTGCATCCTTTCAGTATCTAGTTTCAGACTGATCCAGAGTAGATCTCGTGGTGCTAACACTGGTGCATGTCCTGGTTTTGAACAAGGGCTGTGCAACCATGCTGTTGGATCTCGCCTGGATGCGGGTTGCTGGCAGTCATGACACGCTGTCGTACAGTCTTGAAGCAGCAGCAGGAAATTTCTTTTAGAC
>NW_009943772.1:2295-5507 GCF_000696875.1 Nestor notabilis
TCAATATACCTCTTACTTTCCTGGAAGCACCAAGACCCAGGTATTAGTTACACTGAGGTTTGCAGATGGTTTTGCATTTTTTTTAAACCTTTTTTAATGTGGTTTCCAGGTTTTATCCATTCTTTAACTTGACTTTTAAGAGTGTCCAGAATACAGGTTTTAGTGCTTATTCCATGATACCTCCAAGGGACTGGACACCACATTTATGCCTGCTCACTCCCAAAGATAACTTTCTACCCCATTTCCGCTGTTTTAGGGAACATAACAGTTCAGCTTCAAAAAAGAAATTGTGTGAGCAGACTTCCTGAACAGGCAAGCCACAACAGCCCCAACACCTGAAAACCTTACAAAAATTTCTCCTTGCTTCTTCACTGCTATAAAACGACCACCTGAAAGAAAACAAGATTTGTGAAAACTGAAGGGGAGGAGGAAAGAGTAAGAATAATTTTGTTGCTGTATGAAACCTTGGTACGCTCACATCTTGCTTACAAGAGGGACAAACCTATACACCTGAAGAATTAGAGAAGGTAAAGAAAAGGGCAGACACAATGATCTAGAGGGTGAGGTAGTGCCATAGTAAGAGAGACTAAATTAGATGGGGCTCTTCTACCTATAGAGGAGAAGGCTGAGAACAGATATGAGAATAGATATGGTCAAGACTTACGAAATCATAAAGGCAACGGCTAAGGTGAATACGAAGTTGTTAGTTATCACATCTTGCAATACTAGAATGAAGGTGCACGCAGTGAGACTCATCAGGCACCACTCACATCCAGAAGATGGTGCCTTTTCTCACAGCAGGTAATTAATGTCTGGAACTCTCTACCACAGGCTGTGGTAAAGTCAGTAGTCAGCAGGTTTGAAAAGAAACTAGTCAAACTGGGTAACAGGTCTATAAACAGGTTAAAATAGAATAGGTATGGAATCATCATTTAACTTCTATAACTGATGCCTGGTCATAATTATGGATGCTTGGGAGTACAAGATGAGCAGACCAGGGACTTACGTGCTGGTCCCTCAACAGAGCATCCTCTACTGCCATGGACAGGGAGAGAGTAGTGGGCAGGATGGACCTCTGCACTGGTCCAATAGGCCACTCCTTATATTCAGGATTCCTTGGATATGCTGGTTTGCAGAATATAGACAGAATTCAGAATTCAAATGGATTCTAATTAATTTAGAACATGTTAAAAGGATCTACCAGTAACCCACAAGGGCAAAGTTCATCTCCAGGAGCAACTAAAATAAAAAATTATAAAAGTAATTAATGCCCATAATCATTAGGTGCTTCTCCATTGGAATTAAAGCTAAAATGCATTTAAAAAAGTGCAGACACACTTGCTTTATTTTTTGATGACAATCCTCCATCCTATATTCCTGTAAAACTGCCAACAAATTGAAGTTTTTATATAGGTTTTCTTGCTCCTTCAGTTTCCAAGATCTCTAATGACAAGCATCTTAAAGCAATTAATTATGTATGGCGATTGGTATTTGACATTTGATCTGTAAGGTAAGTATCCACTACAGAATTATAAACTAATTTTCCTCCTCCTGCATTTTGTATATCATGTACTTGAATAAAGTGATTCTGTCCTACACAGTCCCCTTTCCTCTTGAGTGCAATATTTCTTAACCATTTGTGAAAAACTAAATCCATTCAGTCCCCTTTGCCTCCAAGGAAAAGAAAAGGGAGTTCTGTCAATTTTCTCTGTACTAACAGTGAACATAACAGACTCCAGCTGAAGTTAACACTGCACAAGCTCTAGCAGATTCTCAAGCTCTTTTAGCACTAGGGATATACCAACTCATGACTGTTTCTTTCATTCTTAACTGGTGAATTGCTTTCCCTTCCATCTGTGATCACATAATGGGCTACATAGGAATTTGCTTATGTAGAAAAGTCATGTGTATCATTATGGTTTTAGCTGCTTTGTAGTGAAACACAGCAGCATTATAGAAAGGGTGAGCTCACACCCAGGCCCCAGCCAGTGCTGCACAGGCAGGCACAAAGCAGAAAAAATACGAATTGCTCCCTGGCTAGAGATAAAGACAATTTAATAAGCAAAGGAAAGAGGACGGGAAAAACCTGCAAGACTTTAAAAGATGTTCACCTCCAGGAGGAAGGGGACAGCATGGAGCTTCTGCCAGACACCGTGGGTGAAGACATGGAGCTGCATGGTCTGAACTCTCTGCCAGAAGTAAGGGCAGGCACCAGCGAGTCTGTTGGAGAGCAGTTGCAGGCAGGAGGGCAGGAAGAGGACTGGCTGCCTGGCAGTAGGGACAGGCACCCCAGAGTGGCCTGGGGAGACTATGCAGTGTCTTTCAAAAGAAGAACCACCTTCTGAGGAAGGGAAGCTCTCTGGCAGCAAAGCAGGAGGCAAAGTGGCCCAAGCAGAACTACTTCCACTACCCAGCAGCTGGAACAAAGATCCAGGCAACTATAGAGACCACTTTCAGGGCAATCAGGTCTTGACATCTTTTAGATGACGAGTCTAAATGAGACCCAGTAATCAGTAACAGACAAATGTTTCTTAATCCTAGAGTCTTCAAGACAACAACCTGCAAGATTTAAAGTATTCTTAGCTTGATATAGCTATGACCCTTCTGATGGTCCTAATAATCACCCTAAAGTAGAGCTTCCTGTAACTACTGGAGAATAAGGTTTATATCTTTTAAGACATGGATGAGGATGGTTTCTCTGAGGGAGAGCTGACTGATGCCAGAGGAAGACAGTTCCCCTCTAATGTGATAGAAGTTTCAAAGGATGACATGACAACAGCTGAGCCTCCAAGAGCTCTTGCAGAATGCAGATCACAAAGTGAGGTTTTGCAGCAGAAGCATTGGCAATGGAGGAAAAAAAAGGATGATCTTGACAAAAGGAATCTGTGCCAGTGTTGGCTGATAGACTAGGAGACAAAGAGATTGCTCTTAATCATGCAGCAGTACCTTATCCAAGAAATCTCACTCTGATCAAACAGTTCGCAAGAAGGAGCATTATTGGCTGGGAGGTCTCTTCTTGTGCTAGCTGTGCAAATATTAAATGTGGTTTTAGAGCCAGAATATGAGACTCAGCTCAGAGACTCAATCAGCCAGCAAAGATTTGGATTTAAAAAAAAAAAAAGATAAATCAGACTTCCTAAATTCTAGTGCAAAGTATAACAGAAAAACAAAACTCGGGGAAGCAGCAGCATTCTATCCTAGTAGGGAACGGC
>NW_009943772.1:5538-34674 GCF_000696875.1 Nestor notabilis
AAATGTTTGAAAATTAGGAGCATCATTCCTATTTCAAAGGTCATTTGGATGCCAAGCAACAATTATTTGCATGCTGTGTACCCTAGTGAAAGGGACTGTGTGGCAGAGGCAGAGGGAACTGGTCTACTTTCAAAAGCCTGCTGCCCAGGAAGCAAAAGTGAAAGCGTAGCCTAAAGACATGAAATGGCAGATTAACCAAGGGAAGCAGGAGCAAAATTCAGCAACAGTGACATTTATTACTCCATCCCCTCAACTACCTCATGCTTCACTTAATGTTCAGTGGATGTTTTGCTTACCAGGTAACAATCGGGGCCAGTCAACGCTGGAGGATCTTCCAAAGGAATAAAAGTGTGTGTATCAGTGGACAAAGACAGAAGATGCATCCCCAGCACTGCAAGTGCCCTGGTGGTTTATCTTAGACTTCAATATTATGGAAGACATTTCTTTCTTCAACCAGTAGAATTAAAACCTCACATGGTTGTTCTCACTAGATTTCCTATTATCTGGACAAAACTTAGGAAATCTGTGTTATTAAAAAAAAAAACCCAAACAACCCCCCCCAAAAAAAACCCCAAAAAACAAAAAAAAAAAAACCCAAACAACCCAAAAACCACAAACACCCCCCACAAACAAAACCAAACAAAACAAAAACCAGAAAACCCCCAACCCAACCAAACAAAAACCAAACCAAAAAACCAAAACTAAACTGACTTTAATGGTTAACACACCAATGTTTCTTCCCTCATTAGATGTGTGCATGGTGTATATCTCTATTCAGAAAACAGAAAAAGTGCACCATTTCCTGTACCAATTGAATTCAGGAGTTTTTTCACTGACTTCTACAGCGTAGGATTAACGTACCCATTCTTTTCTATCTCTTGATCTAAATACAGATATTTGTACCATAAATACATATGTTTTAATTGAAACTGCAGAGAGGAGTAACTGCCAAAACCACTCTTCTGCTAAGACATGAATTAAATAACTTTACACACTATAAGGACTATTTATACTCAAGAGAAAGTTTTCTTTAGCACAGATTTTAAAAGAAAGGATTCTGCTCAGCTAGGACTAAGGAACCAATTTTGCAGCAATTCCACCCATACATGGAAATCCCCTACCCAAGTTACATCCAACATCAGAGTCCCACTTTGTGCACTTTATTATACAAAGTTTTTGTTTTCTGTAACTGTTTAAATAATTTTCCTTGTATAGATTTGTTTCCTTGAAATATTACACTATTTGTTAACTTCATTTTTTCCATACATAAATGCCTGCCTTTTTTCTAGGGTGATTGGCTCTGACTGTTAAGTGCTGTAAAGGGTGGCTCAAAGCTAAATTATATGTGAAGTATTTTTAAACGAGTGAATAGTCAAATATTTAAATTTAAATATCATTCTTTAAGATCATTATTGGTTATACCAGTGGAAAGTTTACTAGTTTCTAAAGTATTGTTGATTTCTGTACCTAGCTCATTGTTTAAGATACAAATTTGTTTAGGTTTTAGTTGTTGAAAACATGGATGTTGGAGACTGCTTTATTGTAATCAAGGCTTACTTAAAACAAGCTGTTTCTTGTATTTTTTTTTTTAGCATTTGCTTTTAAAACCACCATTTAGTGAACGATAAATTTGTAAACCCTTATTATTTTGCCCTTGCATTGTATTTAGTTCCACAGTTAGCTGATAAGTGGATCTCTGCTGAGAAGGCGATTTTGCAGAGGTAAGGTGACAAATCTACAGTGGGTTCTACCAATTCCTGTGGAGAAACCAACCTGTACCTCCCAGATGCTGGGGCAGCTGTGGGCTGAACACATCACATACATGCACACTGTCCCAGTGACTGTTCTGACTTGTGTCAGACCTAAAGACCCATCAGTAATTTAGAATATGCTTTTTCAGTCTTCTCCATTTGTAAACCACAAATAGTTTTACAGGGGGATACAGAAAACGTGAGTCTACCACTGGCATCAGATTGCTTTTCTGTCTTCGAAGTAGCCCATAACCCCCCGCTCCAGTGTAAATGAGCTGCTCTGTGATTAGAAGAAACAGTTTCTTTCTAACACAGTCATTTCCTAGACTGATTTAATGAGGGGAAAAAGGCGCGGGGGGAGGGGGGAGAGGGCGGAAAAGGAAAAAGGAAAAAAAAAGAAAAAGAACCCCCCACCACTACTTGCTGCTGAAGTGGTGCTGCCCCGCAAAACCAGCTACTTCAAGTGACTGCCTTCAGAAATGTCGATGGAACCATGAGATGGCAGCAGAGCCCACGGAACGAGCGCCTGGACCCAACGCTGTCCTTGCCCGAGTACCGCTTCTGTCCTAAAGGGCTCTAGTGTTGCCCTCTGTGTGTTTCAAAAAGAACTCTAATCAAAACACTTCCTCTTCATGCCTGTGTTACATTGCAGCTGTGAGAAATGCAGACAGGGATAATGTGCACAGCAATCAGGTCTCTGGTTTAGAAGAGATTTTTCTTTCTTAGTTTATGCTCATCTTTCTATCTGTCCCTTGTTTGGAAAAGCTTGTCTAAAAGCAAGCTTCAGATTTGAGCCAAACTTGACTTTCTAATGTTCATTCCTCAGGCATACGTAGGAAAGGAATACTTCATTATAGAAATGTTACTGTACTTAAAAGGTTCTGTTTGGAACCAGAAGGAACCAGATTCCAAGACTCCAGGCACTTAAAAGCAAAAGTGAAGCTTTTTATTTGCTGTAAAAAAAACCCCAAACAAAAAACCAAAAAACTCTTAGAGAAATTGTTTCCAACCCTTAAAATAGCTTGATATTTCCCACTGCTACTATAAAGTACATTTCATTGTGACCGAAGAAAGTTTAAATCTCACTGAAAAGGTGTAGAAACATCTTTTACAACAATAGATTTTACTAAATATAGTATGAGCTCAAGCTCTATAGAAAGGGCTAAGGGAGCTATCAAAAGGCTGTTTCTCTAGCTGTACAGTTAGAAGTTCAGGAAACAACAAATACAGGAATAATCTAGTGGTCTAGAGCTGGCATGGGTCCTGAAGATGGGCTCAGTGAGGTCAGGGATGAAGAAAAAGGGGGACAGTATCAGGGACAGCTTGGAAGTGGCTTCTGTGTCATTTGAGGGGAAGCAATGGGGAAGGTTGGAGCTGACGTGGTTAGCAGCACCCGCCAGGAAGGACGGA
Organism: Nestor notabilis; assembly: GCF_000696875.1. NCBI lineage: Eukaryota > Metazoa > Chordata > Aves > Psittaciformes > Psittacidae > Nestor > Nestor notabilis. Next base: position 8,700 of record NW_009943772.1, read on the forward strand.
GGGCATTGTAAAGCTGCTGAGAGCCTGGATCAGCCATAACCTTATAGATCATCAGCCACAAATCAGGTTAGATACCTGCTTGCAGCAGCTGGGTTCTAGTCTGTTGTGCATTAGCTATGAACTGGGCTGCCTGCCACTGCAGAGGACACATCCTGGCTCATTAGAGTCACACACAGCAGTGCTGAGCCAGGCTGAAACAGAAAGTAATATAGAAAAAGATGTAACACTGGAGTTTTTGTGGCATCATAAATATCACTCAGTCCAGTTGTCTTGGATATTACCATCCACATTTAACCCGCAAGTTCACCAAAAGATGAGGCAGATGAAGGACAAAGATGAAATCATTTGGCAACGGACTTCAAGGGTATTGAAAGGATAACTGGCAGGTCTTGCACCCCAGGAGGTATTGCTTTTAATTAAAACAACTGAAATTGCCTCGAGATGCACAAAGCCAGACTAGCCAGAAGGACTCATAATACTACAAAAGCATGTTCACAGGGAGATGGCATTAGATGACTGATTATTATTTTCATGTCTAATTTCTGTGTTTAAAGAGGCCCATAAATCCCCAATTTTATATTAAAGTTGTATTTCATTCACAGCCAGGTTTTAACTTGAAGAACTGTTGAGGGGTAACAACGAACTAGAATGCTGAACATAGTTTTTAATAAATCAACTTTGAAGAAAGGCATCATCTCTCAGGAACCATATTTCTTGCAAAAATAGCAGAGAAAATACTCCAGGCTCCTAACTTAAGCCTTTGCCTATACTGTGCACTCAAATACCTTTATACCTTTGCCTATACTGTGCCCTCAAAACCAGATTCCCTTACTGTACAGGCTGCAAGCTTCTGAGAATGAGCACAATTCAGTCCTTTGAGAATGCAGGTATGAGAAACAACTGGTGGACAAGTGGCTCTGCCAGATACATCAGAACAGTCCACAAGGTAACCCCATAAAATGGAGCCAGAACACTCACGTTTGCCTTACTGCTGACACTGGCTGAAGATGCATCAATAGTTGCCCTTCCCAAGCCATGCTTGCAATGCTCCTCTGTTCCTAGCTCAGTAACCTCTGTACACACACAGTGGAGCAGACCCTGCAGAACGACAGAACATCAAGGCAAGTCTGGATGTATCTTATTTCAGTATGTCAAAAACCTTAATACTATTCTAACCAATAATGCAGGAGTGCCATCTGCTCGAAGGGGACATATTTTGCTATGGCTTTTCCCCCAACCTTTCCTGCATAGCACATTTCATTCTTGTGACCCAAGCGTAACTGGTGCTTGCTATTCAAGCTGTCACATCCGTGCAGAAGGAGGAAGTAGGTCTGGCATTAGCAATTTCCTGCTTACTCATAGAGTCAGGCCTGTGACAAGACAACAGATCCTGAAAGGAGGATCCAGCCCTTGAGGCTGGCACATTTACAGCATGCTGGTTGACAGAAAGATTCCTGTGTATTAGGCATACATCTTCTTCATGGTATTCCGCGAATACATCTTCACCTCTTATTGCCCATAGGTGAAGATGTGATGAACATGGTTTGACAGGGAAGGTTTAGATTGGGATCTTCTTTTGTCAAATAACTGAAGAAAATCATTCCTTATGTCACTTACTCCCCCATCATATGATCAAAACCATTTCCCCCTGCCAAAATGGTGGCATCCTCTGTTATACAATGGGTTCACTTCTGACTACATGCTAGGGAACAAATGCCTTCAGCCCATGTCTCCACAGGTGCCTGTCCAGTCACAGGAAGCCCATCCTTTCATATATTGAGAGATTAAGATACAACAGTTGAACCACAAGTGTACTTTTGTCCACACGATGGAAAAAACAGTAGAATGGGCCTGAGGAATTGCTTTGCTACCTTGCATCTGGCTCCCAGCTTGTGGTTCTTCACTGTACCGAAAGGATTTTTTTCCAAAATAAGTAGAATAACAGTGTTTCTCACACAGTTGTTGACTGTCCCTGCTGCATTCCCCAGTTCAACTGCCCTTCAGAAAAACAGAGACGTGGCAGGAAAATTGCTAGTACAAGAGATGACTGTGAACTTCTGCTGTCACTTCTCTTAATTCACAGAAATTCAATTATAAAAAATATAAGAACAGCCTGTATTTTAGGCCACCTTCCTTTCTGGTTCTTCATCACTAAATGTCATCATAGTTTTCTTTTAGATCACACTAGTAACCTAGTTCAGAAAGCTCCAGCACAACATGGTTTATAACTGATCTATGAAACACGAGGATGAAAAAGCTGTCTTTGTTTTTTGACTAATGCTGCTCATCCCAAGGTAAGAGCACATGAAGAAAGTTCTTAATGCTTTAAATAATTAAATTACCAAGTAGGAAACCCATCTGAGTTTTAAACCAAACTCACCAGACATTACTGATGTGCTCTGAAGGGGCTGCCAGGTGTGAAGAAACATGGTAAAGATAAAAAAATCTTTCAGCAGCTTTTATATTCTGTACTGCAAAATAGCCCTCTAAATCCTAACAGAAATCACCATTACTTACCTTACACTAGTAAAGAAAGGAGAACAGAGCTTCCATGGCTTGTGGCTCTTAGAAATTACCTGCCAAGTGTGTAATTTTAAAGTGATTGTCTGCCATTAGGGCTACAATAAACAGCATGGTGGAAAATTCAATCTGATTAGCTTTTCTAATGAGCTGCAGGAGGTTGTGGAGGCCAGAGCAGAAGAATCTTAAACATTTCACCACTGATTACAAACCTGCCCGTGAATTAATCAGATAATGAAGTGCATAGATTTAATGAACCTAATGCTGATCAACAAATTATCAGCAATCCTTGTAGATTTTTGGCAGGCTAAACACCTTTTTTTCTAAGACTTCCTAAAGCAGGAAGGTTGCAGAAAGTATGTGCTCTTGATGTAGTTTTTTATGCAATAACCAGTAAACTTTGTAATTTACACAATTATTTAATTTACTCACAATGTATTCAAGTTCCTGCTAGGTCTCCAGGAGGGCTGTTGTTATCACAGATGCAATTTAATTGAGACAGCAGCAATTAAAAAGATGAGCTAAATCCTGAAGACTTTTACTACAATCTCACTGGAACAAATGGAGCTCTTACTCTGGAAATGAGAGCACAACAGGTTTCAGATATTGCCAGTGTACTATGTGCAAGCCCAAATTGCTAAACCCAAACCATCCCTTTTGGTAGAGTTTAATTACCTATTTCCATTTTGCAACAGAAAAATTGGCCATAGTATCCCAAAGCAGTTATATCTAGCTGGGTATAGAACAAAACAGATAAATGCTGTTGGTACTCAACATTATGTTTAAGTTTCAGAGGAAGCACTACATCTGATCAGCCTGATACCTATTTCTTGTGAGACACAGACCTTTAAGGCACAGGGAGAAATGATTTCAGTTGCTGTTTCTTCTGTTTTGGAATGCCCTGCTCTTGGGATTTCTTTTCATTTTCTGCTTAGTCACCAACTTAATACTCACTGAAAGATCAAAGCCATTACTGTTAAAATCTAATATACTGCTCTTGGCTACTGATAGAATCAGGGTAAGGACTAGACAGACCTTTGCTCTGATCCAGTATGGCAGGTCTTATGTTCTTATTATGACTTAAAATTTACTTTCCCCACAGGGATGTGCTTGTAGAAGTCCATCTGTCAAGTGATTCATGAGAAGTGGACATAAAAGAGAACCAAATATGACTAACTGAATACATTGTAAAAATTAAACAAGTATTCTTGATGAGTACTTGAAAGATCGTAAATAAAACACAAAGAACTTAGATTTGTCACCTCTCTGGTATCTGTTTTGCATTTTAAATAGTCGCACCTTTGATGAAACATTTCTTTAACATTATGTATTGCCCTTTTCTTATAGAAACGTATGTGGCTTTTCCTTTCTATCTTAGTTGTTTTGGATTAAATAAGAAGAGGCAATTACAGCCATATCAAAGAATGAGACAGAAGAAATCGCATGGATCAAATTATCTCATTGAAATCCAGGGGCCTGTTACTTGCAAGTTCAGTCAGACCAGGATTCATCCCCAGTGCCTGGAACAGTGGCAAATTGGTTTTAAATCTCGTGCATTACCCATCTGTGCCCAATATGATTTACCCTGCAATGTTAGGTTTTTGGAATTTGTCTGAATGGCTTTCAATAAAGATAGCTCTGGAAATCAAAAATACTCTGAATAAAAGAGCCAAACTTCTTTTGTAAAGTAAATTCCGTTAAAATTTCATTTTTATTTCAGTTACTGACTTCAAATGTGCAGACTCACTGTGAAGGCAGAGCTGATTGATAGACTATTTGCAACGTTTGTTATTGAGGAGTGGGAATAAGCTGAATTTTATGGCAATAACCATTTCATACATTATTCCCAACATCACTGTGTATGGTGGCATGCACATGTTGTAAATATGGTATCTTTCTGATTCTGATATGAGATAATCATAATAGATCAGTCAAACCAATAGATATGTGACTGCATATAGGGGTTGAATGGCATTACACCAACACTCATAAAATAATCAAATAATCTCATTTTCCTGCCAACTGCAGGCAAAGCATTGCTCACTGTGGTTTTGAGGGTGAAATGTGTCTCTAAAATGCCTTCTTCTAAGTACAATTTTGAACATTAACTGTCTCATTGCTTTGGAGTTTTCATGACAGGCTTAGTTTATAATGCTAGAAAACAGGATGCTGGAACATCAGCAAGTGTTTCAAAATTCCTAAAAGGAATTCTGCTGGATGGCATCTTAAGTGAATCTTAAGTTTCTACACATGTAAACTGAAAATAACCTGGAGAACCAAAATAATAAACCTGGGAGTCAAAAAAGTAAAAATTAGTTTAACTGTGTTATTCATGTTAGATTCACAGTATTACTACTTGTTAACCAAAGAGAAACTAACCTAAAACATTTCTCACTGGAATTTGGACACTTTAGAATTGGACACTTTAGAATTGTTTCTTGTTGTGCTGACTTACGTATTTTCCCTCACATCTCTTTATGGGAATTCTATAATGGATGTGAAACAGCTTTAAACACCCCCCACCCCCACCCCCCAATGAATTGGTTACTTCTCAAGATGAAATACTTAAAAAGGTTTGTGGTGGATGATGTCTACTTTTGGAATGTCTGAATTTCTGAAGTATTTTTAATATTGAAACAATGACTAATATTTTTATCTTTAGTGTCTGATGCCAGTTGTTCTTATTCTAGATCAGTTGGGGATATTTCATTAACTCATTCCTAGTTGTTTTGGGGTAGTCCATGCAGGTTGAGGCCACTTTCAGGAAGCCCATTAATAAGCCATCAAGACCTCACAAGTTTCAGGAGGCAAAAATATATACAGAAATAGGAGATCATGCTTATCTTCCGCAAATCAGAGAAAGGGTTGTGTCTAAATTCAGGCTCAAGGTGGCAGTTTGGGTTTATTTGGTTTTGCTTTTTCTCTTCTTTCTTGAGAGGAAAACCAATGGCAACTATATATATTCATATCTTAGTCTCACTGAACTTTTCCTTTTATTTCAGAGGGGTTAGATTTGGTCATGAATCTAAAGTCTTCCCAACAGTGTGATTTAAATAACTAACTATTTTGGTACTAAACAATCAGCATTTTTTCTGCAGACCTCTGCTGGTTCTTCCACATATCTCATCCTGTGAATCACAAGTCCTTCTGTCTGGGCATTTTTCAGATACTTCTAAAAACACAGGGCTGGAGAGATCCTCAGGATGTACCAATGACCTGAGCTCTCTGGAAGCTGCAATCAGTGGTGATTCTTGAGACACAAGAAGGTGTTTTCCATATCTCACCTACCTGTACAAACAGAGAGTAGGGAAAAAGAATAATAAAAGTAATAGTTAGCTCAGACCTGGAAAACACTGCTTGATCTAAAAATTTTCCCTCTCTGGGATTCCACATCCTTCCCTGACAACTTGTTCCACTGCTAAAGTGTACTATCCACACACGCAGAAATGACGTGCAACTGTTTAACCTAATACCCCTTGGTGTAAACTAGCCAACTCTCTCTTATTGTGTGTTAGGGAACCTAAGGAGTGACAATTGACATTTTAAAAAACACCATTATCATTTTTGGAGACTTGTAGCTTCCCTCATTACTCTTCTAAATTTAATGAAGGCAGTTGTTTCAACCTTTCCTCCCAGGCGAGGTTTCCTAAATCTCCCAGCACTTTAGCTTTCCCTCTCTTTCTCCCTCCCCTCCTCTCTCCCCAGTTTTGCTCTGTTCAAACTGCAGAGTCCAGAACTAGATGCAGGAATCTGGCTCAAGTCTTACAAGTGCCAAACTGTGCAGACCAATCACCCTCTATTTCCATATGTGCTTTTTGCAGACGCATTCAGTTGGTGATAGATGACACTCTTCATGCCATCCAGCTACTCGTCTACTACATTCCTGTGCATTTATCTCACGGAGAACACAAGTATTGCCACAAGTAACCAAGAGGATAAATCATTCTTGATTTTAAAGCTAATTAAATGGCTGAGAGTTAGAAAATTTCCATGTGTCCCAACCCCGAGCAGGCTCAGCATCGCATTCCAGCTGTGTGCTAGGGTAAGTGTAAGAAGGCAGTCCAGAGAAGTCTGTTTACTAGAGCATTATGATGGGTCAAAGAAAGTTCTTGGCAGGCTACACAAGCTCATGGGTCAGATGTTATGCACTCCTGTTTTATGTCTAGTCTTTTATAGCTTAAATTCTTGGGAAGTTGGAAGAGGAGAGGAGAGGAGAGGAGAGGAGAGGAGAGGAGAGGAGAAGAGATGTTCTTTGGACAATGTAATGTTTGTAATAATAAATGCATGGAGAAGACTAAATTGACTGCTGTCATCAGCTGCTCTGACTCAATTTAAATGAATTTCTATCCTTTTACTCCAACCTAACCAGATCTCCTGGCAAATACTTCTGAAAGCTTCCAGAGTATCTAGTCACAGAACTGGAGACTTGCTAGATTAACTGCTTGTACAAATTTGAGTGACCCAACTGTCACATGTTCACTAATCACTCGGGCCTGCTGGCACCCTGGACCTGTGGCTGCTTTCTTGGACCTGTAGAACTGTGCGGGCTGCAAGTCAAATGCACTTTAGCTGAGCAAGCGGCTCGTGTGCCATTTTTTGAATATACGGCTCTATAAATCTCAGTATGGCCTTTTGAACTGTGTATTACTACAGAACTGTGGGAAACCCCTTTTGGGAGGGAAGTGGCACAGTTGATATTTAATCACTACAAAGTCTATTGCAACACACTGTCTCTTTCCTTTGAAATAAAAGCTTTTGAATTACAGATGATCAAATATATTCACACCCCAAGCGAAACCAGAATATTTCTGGCTTTTTGCCAGTATCGGCTTGGGTGTGAAATATTTGACATTTTGCATTAATTTTTTACAGTAATAAAAGCAGTTTCTCAGCTAAAATCTCCTTTGCCATCCAGCAAATGCCACTGGGCTTGCAGCTAGGTTAGATGCATACGAGTAAATCTATAGGTCTTATGACTGGAGAGAACAGTAGTCCTGGGCATTGTGCTACATGACTGCTTATAGATGTCACCACAGTACAGTCATCGACCACATCTAGAATTTGACAGATTAGCAACAAGCAATGCTTTGGGATATATTTTAATAAAGGTAATTACATTAATCTATGCATGTGAGCAGCAAAACAAGGCTGCTATACTGTGTGCAATGTGGCTGAGTTAGCACTGATATAGGCATCTTACCTCAGCATTTCCAAAATCTCTAGCTCTGCAACCTGAATGTTGCACTAACTTCTCTTCTTCTTTCATGTATTGACATTTCTTTCCTTTGGGGAAGGAGGCACAAGATTTTAACAAACTGAGAAAGATGATGTTAACCTTGTAAGAGGGATCAGTAGCAGAGTGAGTTCTGAGTTCACCTCTAACACCCATTGTCATTGCAGTGTTGTTGCTAACAGGGTAAGTGTTCCTCTTTCCAGGAAATGAGGAGTCACCCCATTAAACCCTGCTCTTGTACAGTGAAGGGAACAGGGGCTGGCAAATCTGTGAGGACCCGCAGAGCAGAGGCTGACAGGTATCAGCTCTCTGAGCTTCCCAGCTCCTGCTGAGGCACAGTGAGGGAACAGATCACACCATCTCTGCAGGACCTCAGAGACATTTGTTTTCTCTTTTCTTCCTGAGAAAGTACAGCTGTCAGCCCTACTTCCAATGTCTCAACCAAATTGTCTTAGCTGTAATTAAACAGAGAGAGAGAGGGAGAAGGAATATTTCCTTTCCTGCTACAACAGTCACATCTAGCATTCATTTTATCTCTGAGTAAAGATTCCATCACTTGGGACTTGAGACACATGGGACAGAAAGGATGCTGCTACTTGTAGGTCTGCATTTTTAAAAAGGAACATTTCTGGGTATGAGATTTAGACTCTCACTTCTGGCTCATTTGAAGACAGCCACCCTGGGCCTGATTTACAAGCGTAACAAGGCCCCTCATGGTGCAGACAGGAATCCAAGACCCTGAACCACGTAAGTCTCTAAAGCCATGATCTGAACAGGAGCTTTGTGCTCAAACTGCCTAGAAAATTTTAAAATCACGTCAGGACTTCTATCCTCTTCCCGTAGGTACTCACATGCTATTGTGAATCAGGAATGGTTTCATTCTTCAAATGCTCTCTTTCTTGAAAGGAGTAACTTCTGTTTGCCTCTTTACATAGGAAAAATTGCACCATGACCCCAGACCTACAAGCTCTCCAAATTATGAGAACTTCCCTTATGGTCAGCGGACACTGTAAACAACAGGACTGCAGTCTGCAAAAGTTTTGCGTTTGGAAGCTACTTAACTTCCACCTAACTGTGTTTTACAAATACATTTCTACTGAAAAAAAACCCCAACCCAACAACCCAAAAAACCAACAAAAAACCCAGAAAAAAGAAAACAAAAGGATAAAAAGAAAAAAATCCCTATATCTTAAGTGTGTTTAATTATTTGTGAATGGATCTACATAGGCATCTGTCGGCCAGCAGACTTTCCTGCTCATTTATGATGTTAAGGGTTGGGATACATGACCTAGTGGGCAGGAAATTAGGCACACACACAAGTTTCCCTCTTTCTGCCTCACATAGAAACAGGATGAAGAAAGGGGGGAAGGGGATGGAGCAAGAGAGAACAAGAGACAGAACGATCACAGTTGTTCCAGCTCTCCAGCACAGTTTTTACCAGCTGCCACCTCCAGCCGCGGATGTTTTGCCTGGGCTGAGGATGCTTTGGGAGAGCTCTGGCCCGTGGGAACAGCCATGTGCATGCGGTGCGCAGATGAGAACAAAAGGCCCTGTGAAGCCCATACATGCTCCACACTGCCTGAAATGCTGAAAGCCACTTTTAGGAGACAATTTACAAAAAAATAAAAAAGTTTACAAACTGGTTTATGAGAGAGTTAAATGGTTCTTGAGGGGGGTGTCTTTATGATTGAATTATAAGAACAAAAGAAATCTGAGGAGCAGGCAGAGGCCTTAAGGCCCAACATGCTTGACCTCATTTGGTTTAATTGCACTGCTGGCTCTCTCAGTATAACCTTCACTTGGAGAACAGTCTCTGGAAATCATTTAAACTCCTTGCTTCAGTTGCCTTTGTTAGTGATTTAGTCAATAATTTTATTACCTCTTTGGTAAGATAGCTCTGAGTGCCCCAGTCTTTAATTAAAAGCCTCTTAGGTTTGAATCTTTTAGCAATATGAATGTATCTATCCAAGATCGTTATCAGAACCTTTTATACATTTTATAACTTCCTCCCAGTCATCTTGGAGATGCTGTTTTCCACTGTGAATAAACCCAGCTCCATTTGCATTGTCAATCTGTCAGGAGCACGGCACAGCGCTGGTGGCAAGCTGAGCTCTGCAGACCTTCCCAAGCCACAGCGAGGTGCCAGCGGGAGGGTGGCCAGCGCTGCGGACGTCACTGGGCAGGGACATCGAAGAAGTGTCTGCCACCAGGGCCAGGAGGGGCCAACAGAGGTACTGCAGCACTGTTGAACCAGGATTCGGTCCTGCCCTGCCACCTTTAGTACTGTAGCCTGGGGCTAATAGAGCGCAGGTTTTGCCTTCCTCTGTGCTGTTGGTTAAAGCAACTTCAATGCCACAGTCTCCAAGATTTTTTCCTCTCCTTCGCACAACAAATGGTAAATTTTGAGCAAGTCCTTCCTGGAAGTCTTAGCTTCAGACTCACTTTTTTTATATCTGCACTCCAATAATTTCTTTATTTTTAATATTTAGGCAATTTCTTTTGAAATCAGCTCCTGTTTTTTCAGGAGGGTTTCTGTTCAGCCAGTGATCTCCCAGAATTACAAATTCAGTGCATCATTTTCAACTCCAAGCAATCTGAAGTGAATGCTTGCGAAGCTGGAAACAGTCATTACCCCTCTGAATATGGCTGTGGCGTTCAGTTTTCTGGGAGCAGAGCAAGGGGTGGTAATGAAATGGGCACCATAAAACTCCTGGTAAGCTGATTCCATCAGGGCTCAGTCCTGCTGTGAGAGGGCTGTGGAGGATGGCCTCCTTGGGAGCACATTTTGAAAACATCTGGGTCTGATCCTACTCTGTCTCATGTTTTGAATCCTTGTGCAAAGTGGATCCATTGTGCTCACTAGTCAGATCTGCTCACCCTAACTCTAAAGACGGAGGTAGGCAAAGGTTCAAGCAGTGTCAACTGGGTCCATCCTGATGTTCTCCAGTAAGGCTGACAAGGAAGCTCAAATTGCAGGACAATTTACTAGGAGGTGGCACGTCCTTCACCTGTGCAGAGTGCTTTCAGTCTCCCCCCAGGACAGCATCCGCCCATGCAGAGCCGCAGAGGAACTCATGCAGGCTGCAGCACCCAACAGCAGGCTGCTTTGGCTCCTGACTGCCTGTAGGCAATGGGAACGCTCAGCAGAGCGTTCTCCATGGCTGGAGGAAGCTCCTTGCACCTCTGTCCCCACATCAAACTTGAGAACTGTCTGCTTCCCAGCATCAGAAGCTCATCTAGCTCTCCCGTAAGGAAGCACGGGAGCGTTAGTGCCAGCTGTAACACTGTCCTCCAGCCCCAGGCTAAGTCACAACCTTCCTGCCTCAGTTTCCCTTTCTTCAAACTCAGGACAATTGTGCTGGACACCTCGGGGAGGGGGGGAGGTGGTACGCAGAAAGCTTAATGAGCATTTTGTAAAGTGCTTTGACTACGAATACTGCTATCGATAGTAAGCGTTAACTATCAATTATTAAGTGGGACTCAGGTTTCAGGAGCTTTATAACAGGGAAAGGTTAAGCAAGCATAATAGCAGGAGACATGTAATGAAGCTCAGTACTGCCCTGTAGGACTGGCTATGAAAAGCTAATATCCACAGTAAAAATTCCAGCTCTGTGGCCTATGCAGAGTATTTTGCTCTGCTGCTATAATGATGACACTTAGAATTAGACCGACATAACCTAGAGAGCTCTGGGGACTCATCATCTCTGAGATTTCACTTAATTATTGGCAAACTCTGTCATTTAGTATCCCGAGCAGGCTGTGCTATGTATAACCAACACATCTAATTTGATTTCATCTTGAATTGCTCCTATGAGTGGTCTTGAATGGAACCGCATCTGGTATCTTGGCAACGTCTCTTCTTCTCTTGGAGAGAGCTGTCCTTGAATCTATAAAATGGATCTCTTACGGCGGGGGGGGGGGATGTGGGAAACCTTCTGAGAGCACACAAAGGGAGGTTTTGCTTCATGCACATTTGATGTGTTTAGGCTTTTAATATTTTTCCAGATAAATTATATCCATGAATCTCGGTATAAATCTTTTTTGAACTAGGGCAGTGGATTTAAGAAGCACGCAGGTTACTTCATCCTTAATTGGAACTTTCAAGAGGGAATTGGTTGCTGGTCTGTGTTGACAAAACATTATTGCTTTCTCCTCTCTGTGTAAATATAACTGTACATATATACAATTACATATAATTGTATATAGGGGAGGGTGGGGGGATCAAGTGTATGTTCAAGGAGAAAAAACAGTGATCATAAAAGTATAGTCAGAAACTGATTTTTCTGGATAACTTGGCACATGTGCATCGCTCAGCTTCCCACTAACTCAGGACTTCTCTGTCCAGCTGGCTTGCGGAGAAGAAAACTCACCCCAGCTTTCATGTACAGCATAGAAATGGGAGGTGGTTCACAGCCCATCACCTTTTTCAGGGGTTTGGATCTTGTACTTCACATGAGGAGGTAAATGAATGAGTAGATTCCAGAGAGGAGATAACGCCTTCCACTGTTTATATGGGGGAATACAGGGGAGATGTGCAGATAGAGCATATACATTCATGTGTGACACGATTTAGGTAACTTCTCTCAGTTTCTATTAGTCATTGACAAAACGACATTTTCTGAATTATAGGAACTTTATCTGCCACTTAAGACTTGTCATCCCCTTTTCCAATAGAAGACTTAAATCACTGGACTTATTCCAGGTACTGCAATATCCTACTTGTCAATAAGACTCAATCCTGCAAAGCTGAAAGCACAATGACTTTTCTATTTGTTTCTAGACATGCAATATCTTGTAACATTTGTAATATAAACAGCTACAGAGAATACTCTCCCTTTACACCATAAATGGAATGTATTTAGGAGTCATATTTTGGAAGTAATATGTCTCAGCTATGAAAAACAGAGATACATCAGGTAAGCTCAGGATAAAAATGAAGTAACAGGTATTTTTATGCTCTATAACTCAAAAGTATCTGGCTTTTTTTTTTCAGTTTTCTCTTATCATTCCCAGACTACCAAATTAAAATTTTAGTGGGACTACAATATAGGTTAGAATCCTGACCATTATCAGCTACTTGGTAACTTGATTAACTACTTTTTCACTTGAGAAATTGATATTCATAGAACTTTTTTTTTTCCTTTTCCCTGTGGGAGGATCCAGTCTTTTTCTACTCAAAAGAAAGCTGCAGTTATTTCTTGCTTTAAACGCAGATCTTCTGTCAAAATCAAGTTTGTGATGGCACAACAGATACTGTCTATCTACGCCTTTACCTTTCTCAAATCTCTTAAGCAGAGTGAAACCACAGTAACATGTGCATTTGTGACTATACTGTGCTTGAGTGGTCAGCGTACATTCATCAGCTCTAATAAAATGCTCAGTGCTTCCTGGATGTACAGGATATGAATCAGTTAATGTGAAGAAGATGACCACATAGCATCATCATTACAAAATGGTATCAGGGTTCTGCTGCCTGTGGAGCAGCTGTGGTGGTGTGTTGCTCTGCACATTTCAACAGACTGAGCCAAAGAGAGGTAGATGAATGCAATCCTCTGCTCAGGCACATAGAAGTTAATTATGAAAATGTGTGATCTTTGGGATTTTCTTCTGTAATTATATCCATCACTTAACAGGGCTTCTTTCCGACTGTTTCTCCCAATAACAATATGCTTTTAAGTTCTGAGCGATGATTGCTATAGTTATTTGCACTGCAGGTTTGGTCAGATGGAGGAACTTTGTATGACCTTCCAAATAAATGTTAAAAAAAAAAAGAAAAGATGCTAACATCGTGGTATTTTGGGTGATTAATAAGGGAAGGAATCAGGATGGAATAAGCTTGGAATCAGGATGGAATCGGTAGTGTTGCTGGGAGATCTAAGTAACCCTGCTGAAGTAGGATTCCTGCAGGCTGAGAGCTATGCAGCGTGTGACACTTCCAGTTCATGCATTGGTTCCACTGCACTTTAACTAGTAAAGAAAATGTCCACAAGCATCTGTGAAAATAAGTGATATTAGGATAATACTAATCAGAAAAAAGGGACTTGTGTCTATTTTAAAGAATAAGTAGATCTGGCTTTAATTTTTTTGCAAACTTTTGCTCTACATGCCTTTCTCCAATTTAAAGAATAAAATACAATTTTTGGTTACTTTTAGATTCAAACCATTGTGCTGGCACTGTGCAATGGAACATTTTCTTTAAATTCCAGGGCAGTTCTTTCATTAAAAAAACCTGATGACTGCCAGACTAGACAATCTCTCAAGGTCTCTGCCAGCCTTATGGTTCTACGATTTTTCATCAGTCTGGAAAAGTCTCTGCTCTCATTCCTATCCATGCAGTTGTACTGTCTGCATCTTACGCAAAGGAGTGGTGCCATAGAGAAGCTGAAGCAGCTTGCCAAGAACCAAAAAAAGGGATCAGTGATCAAGTCTCTGCATAAATCAGCCTTCTGGTTTTCCAGTGTATAACCAAAGAGCACAGCCTCCGACAAATTTGGTCAGCTGCCCCATAGAGGATTCTCTGCAGACCTTGGTGCCTGATACTTCCAGTCAAATGTCAAATCCACAAACAACTGTTTTCATGAATTTCTTTAACATTCCTTCACCCTCCTTCCTCCTTCCTGACTCTTACTTCCATCTTTTTACATACCCTGCATGCCCTCCCAGGCCCCCTTTGCTGCTCTGTTCTCCAGGTCAGTGTTCCCATTGCTTCTTTCCCAACGGCTTTTGGGATTGCAGAAGGAGTGAATACATGTGCAGAGATGGAGAGAAGAACCTGAGACAGGTTTGGCTTGTGGGACGGGAGAACAGACGGCAGAAGGAGGCCCAGGCTGTGCTGACCTTACCATAAACTGGAGCAGTTTTTGTGAAAACTCTCATGGGAGATTTTAACACAGGATTACCAGGAAATGCCACGGACGTTTCAGACTCCCTCCTCACTGCCATCAGTAGATAGAAACATGCTAGTGTATATGACACACACAGCCACAAGACTGCAGAGTTCCCATCCTTATTGAAATCAAACCTGCAATGACCCCTCGGTATTTGGCTTCCAAAGAAAATGAGGATTGTGCAGTCACATTGTTTGTCTGTTCCTTGCCCTAGTAAGGTTTGAACTGGATGGCCAATTTCAAGGAAAACTGTTTCAAAGCTATTAAGTTGCCATATGCTTCATGGAAGTGAGTGTCTGGACAGAACATGAAAGCTTTTGCCGCAAAAAAATTCCTACTCCTCATAACAAAAATCTGGAAGAGGATGTGTGGTTGCCCATTCTGCTCTGAGTTAGACTCAAATGTATCTACATTTTCCTTTGTCAATGAGTTTTGAGTCTGAATCTGTTCTTGAAAACCACCAGCAAGGGGATGCCTCAGCACTCCCTGGCAAACCCAGAGCAGTCACCTAAGCCTTTGCCTTCCTCCATGCACTGCTGCCGCACCAGCTTGGTATGGGAGACAGTTTTAGAGAAACATAAATAAAGAAGCTTAAAAAGAAATAGAAAAAGGAAAATACTTATGAGTACCAATGCCAGATATCAGCTTTGTGTCCTGAGATAACTGCTTCAAAACACAGCAGCTGCCTATAGAGGCAGGCCCTTTCACAACTGAAAAGACTATTTGGAGAAACCAGTCCCAATAGTCCCATAAGCACAGATCAAAACACAGCAGTGCTGGATGTTGCCAATTTGTTGCTGACAATGCTTTGTGTCACTACCCTCATTTAGGCACGTAAGATGGAAAACACAGTCCTAATACCTAGATATATCCAGCAGCCTCTGCTCCTCGTGTCACTTCATTTTTGGTATAAATCTACTCTACATGCCATATCCTTTTGTGACAGGCAGGGACCTGGGGCTAAATGTATATAAATATCACTGAGATACATCCTTTAGCCTTGAATCCAAGCTAGGAAATATTACTTCATTTTGAAGCGTAGTGAGATAAAAGCACACAGCCAAATGCCATCTCCATTAACAGCCCTGCGAAATTATAATGGTGCACAGAGCACAAAGGCACTCGAGCGGCAGTGCAGCAACCTCCCGCGCACTTCCAGCGCACAAGATCGGAGCTCTGAAGCATGCTGCTGACCTGCACCATGGCTCCCCGCCCCAGGTAGCCCCGGGTTCTGTTTGGGAACCCAGCAGAGGGCACTCCTAAACCAGCACCAGCAAAGGATGTCCTCCTGGGCGGCTGGGGAGAAGCCGCGCTGGGATCTCGTTCCAGCGGTTTGTGGTTGAAAGCCTGGCTGGTTTGCCTTCCACTCACGCAGGGGCATTCACCGAGAGAGGAAATCCTGACACAAAATGAGCTTTCTGGGAAAAAAGCAGAGACATTCACTGGCACGTTGTTGCCCTGATGAGTGTTTGGTTTGCCAGGGTAAAAAGTGGTAAGTTTTACACATCCTCCAGCTCATGGCTGAGGCTGCAACTGCAGTATTTCTGCCAGGTTTGCTGGCAGTGCCTAAGAAGTAGGGATTGTATTTCAATATTTATTAAAAAGAAAGACTACAGGAAAGGATAAAAAATCTTGGTTTACTGGGAAGGGAGAAGGCGAATGAGGAATCTGCTGTCCTTTCCTTTCCATTTCTGTGCAAACTGGTCACTTACTGGTTGATCTTCCCCTCTCTCTGCCATCCTGCCCAGATGAGCCCATGTTGCCTTTCAACCATACTGCAGGGCAAAGGAGGTTTAAAACTCCATCAGCACTCACAGAAAGCATTCAGCAGTGCTGCTCAGTCACCTCTGCCTGGACTGCCCTATTCCTCATCAGTAGCTTGTGGCCCTAAATAAATAGAACTATTAAGGAGATTTAGTTCTGGCTTTCCCATTTCAGAGCCGTCCTTTCCTCTGCTTTCAACATGGTATTTTATTTACTGAATACTCTGTCCCTGGACCTTCCACCTTTCCAGGAAAGTTACTTTAGGATTTTGCCAAACATGTTGGGGGAGGGCAGAGGGGAAGTCACGCATTACACCTTCTTCCCAGCACCCGTGGCTCTGAAGTATGCCAGCTCACTATAAATCTTCCTGCCCCTTGCCAATGAGCTAACTGCCTCTCCACATGCAAGCATCACAACAAAGATGTAAGAAATATTTTGTTAAACATTTTGGGAAACAGGGTGCCATTTAGAAATGAATCCCAAAGATTCAGGGAGGGTTGCAGCTGGCAGAAGGGAAAGTGGCTGGGAGACACACACTTGCTTCTAAGCCTAGCCCAAGAAACATGGGGGCCTGGCTCCCTATGTAGGACTGTGCTGTGGGATGGGGATGCACATACAATCTCCAGTCCACCTTGATTTCATGTCTGCAAGAAGAGAAGAAAAACTTCCCTTCCCCTTGCCTCCAGGAAAGAAGTGACAGGTATGAAACAAACCCCAGCTGACTTTGGGGGAATAAAGGCATTAAAAATCAGCTCTGCATACGCTCCTTTGGCTTCAGCTCCAGTTAAAATCACCTCTTTCTATTGATAGGTTTGCTTCTTGTTTAAGTGACAGCAATGCCTATTGTGCTGGTAGCTCAGATCGTGGCTTAGCCTTGCTACACAAAGGCTTGTACATCTACTGCTGGGTGTTTATGTTCTCAGGTTTTGAATTCTTGCAGGTGACTCAAGGAAATAAATCTGATTTAGGGACTTTTAGGAAAAATTATTACTTGTAAGAGACACAGATGGATTGCAAACAAAAGGCTGGTTCCTGCTCCTGTTGAAGGCATGGAGTTGAGGCACCAAAGTTCATTCCTGACTGCTTTAGGTTTTCAGAACAAAGAATGAACTAAAAGCCAGCTGTAAGGCCAGAAGCAAGCACTGACTTGCTATGAGACCCTCATGATTACCTCTGAGAGGAGAAATGCAGCTTATAAAAAAAATTGTAAGAGGATAACTGCACCTTCTCCTTCATGAAAATGAGCAAATTCCAGAGTGTTTCTTCTCCTGCCTGCTATGCCATTTGCTTCAGCTCCATTTCACGTGCTGTCTCACACAATAGCCTCTAGGGATTCTCAGGGAAAAAAATTTAGCTGCCTCACCTTCTTTGCCCAACTCCTGCCTTCCTGCAAGAAAATTATTTGCTGCTTTCCTAACAAACCAGCATCAGTTGTCACTGTAGTTAAGGTTATGTCAACACTTCTATTATAAACTCCTCTTGTCAGGAATTTACAAGTCGGCTGTAAAAATTCCCTTTGCACTTAATTCTGGTGTAGATGAAAAAGCCCCAGGAGCACATTTAAAAAAATCAACATTTACGTATTAGATTTAACACTTTCCAAGAAATGAAAATTTCAATGCTAATGCAGACGCTATCATCAGACGAAGACCTAAACCAATGGCTTCAGTGAGTGTGTGCATCCTTTACTGGAGTAAGTCACCCTGGAGTGCCCTGCACTCCACTGTTGCAAATATGGAAACAACATTGAGTGCTACCACAGGGATAAGAACAGAAGTCCCCAGAAGAATCCTCATCTACTTATCCTGCAGTGATTAAAATGCAAGCCATCCTGTTTATTGAGGGATACATCCTGTCCCTCATAGCAAGAAGCTGAGTTTAATGTATGAAGGTTTTGCAGGAGCTGAGGAAGGATTACTTGTATCTGTCTAAAATATTTATCTCGCCTTCATCCTCATCAGAGCCCCTTGTAATCACCAGCATATTTAGCTTTTCTAGTGCATTACTGCCGTTTATTTTCATTTCAGAAACAGAACAGTGATACAGAGAGAGGTTAAATGATTTGCCCAAGGTTGCAGAGGACAAGCCTCTACTCTGGAAAAGGCACTAACACCCATGCCTGGGATCCACCCTGGCAGATTCTCCATCTGCTCATGGCTTGCTAAGGAGTAACAGCAATTTACTGTCCTTAATACAGCTCTGAGCTTGCAGTTTCTTCTGTCTTCCCTGGGCTAATACTTGGTAGGTTTTAATAGCTACTAGCTTCATCCTCCCCCTCTACTTCCAATCTTGCTTTTTTTTGGTTTAAGAGGAGCCTGAAAAGGTCTGAATTTGTCTCTGGGGAAGTCTAGAGAGCCCATGTATGAGCTCCCCAAATCCTTTGTGTGTCAGGAATCTTGCTGCTTACAGGTTGAAACAGAGGCCAGTATTTGCTCTGTACACAGCGGGGTGTGCTTTTGCATTTTGTCTAGTCCCATATTGAAACTGTGGAGTACAGGGCACTAAGCTAAGCTCTGTATGTCTTCAGGGGAAAAAAAGGGGAAGGCCAGAAGGAGGAAAAATAAGATACAAAATTAGCAAAAGCGTTGTCAAGACAGTCTTTAGTTCATTTTCAAATGCTACAGGAAATCAACTGGAAGAAATTATAATAATCCAGTCAGAACTAGTGTAGCTTCAATAACATTTTAAAAAGTATGATTCTAGCTCTCTAAACTCTTCCACATATTTAATGCATGCAAATATCTATACCCATGCGTATAACTCTGCAAAGTTATGCTCATGTTTGCGGCGTTGCAAGGCACATTTTAAACAAAGACTCAGATCTCTGTCTTCTACCTTCATTTAACTGTACTAGCACATGCACAAGGAATGCTGGTGACAGCTGAGGAGGACAAGTAGTAACCCTGCAACAATCCAGGTCCACGTTTGAGCAAATGACAGTGTAAGTCTGCAAAGAAAAGCACTGGATTCCAAGTAACAGAATCAGGCCCGAGAAGTGCAAAAGGAATTTACAAAGCAAGATTTTCTGTAATATGGTCCATTGGCTTTTGATAATAAAACCCACATTGTAAATGGCCAAGAAATTAATCTTTAAAAGGCAGCTGTAGCCCATGTGTATTAACTATTTTTTTCAAAGACATTTCCTCTGGATTTTTGTAACCTTCTTTAATACATGTTTCCAGCCAGCAGAGATGTTATGCTCTGTGGGCAAAATACAATATGCATTTTGAAAACATTTATAAATATGTATACACCCTATGGATTCACACAGCACTGTAGGAGCTGTGCTCTGGTCTGCCTTGAAATAAAGGCAGTCTTTAAAAAATAATTACAAATATACTAAGGTGTACATTCAACACAATGCATGGGGATTTAGCCACATCAATTTCATTAGTGCTAATGAGAGGTGTGCAGCTAAAGCCCTGCATATCAAGACATCATGCATAAAGAAAAGCCTATCTAATGATGTGTTTACTTATTAAACCAGAACAGCTCTGAAGGGCATGCATGTTTATCTATTTTTTATTTATTCCTTTTCAAAGGAAATTAAACGCACACATGCACACACACACGCACACATGCATCTATATTCTGCAGAACACAGAATGTCTACATTTTTATACATTAATATAGCAAAAAATCAATTAAAATTTATTCTTCATCTATTATTATTTTTTTTGCAACAGGCAAGTTTAAAATGTCCCTTGAGGTTGCAAACCAGAAACACGCAAATAATTTGACGATGTGGAATGGCACTTTTGTGCTAGAATAAACAGGTGTGATCATAAAGGCGTTGGTGGTATGTTTTAGTAGAGCTGAGATTGTGACATGCAGCATGACTCAAAGCTGGGAAATTCTCAGCTCACCTACCTCGTTTCCTCAGCTCTCACTTTCGTCTTTATAAAACTTCCTTCCTCTTCTCAGCGGTGGGGCATGTAGAGGGCACACAGTCTGTGTTAAGGGAAAGCCTTAGTTTTAGTGCATGTATGTGTGTCAGAAACTAGGTCTTTTTTAATCAATTTTGTTAATTTCTGGACATGCAAGGATGCATTTTCTGCAATTGTTTATTTTCTTCTCTAGATTACAAGTGGCTTCCTTTGCTGAATAGCTACAACACGCATTTGCTGCCAAGTTCAGGGTCCAAAGATGTTGCTCCAATGCATCATTTGAACACTTCGATGCCATCTACTAGATCATTGTGTTAGGGGCCAAGTTAGGGCCAGCAGGGTAAAGGCAATTTATAACCCACATAGTGACATCAATCTAACCTAGCAACCTCCCTAGCAACACTGCCAAAGCATCACAATGTGGCCCCTATAGCTTAGATGATATGAAGATAGTAGCATTGTTAGGGTGGGAGGTTGCCACTTTGGCCTAGCAACAAATAACAGCCTGACCTTGGGATCTATTGAAAGCTGAGAAGCCAAGCAGAACAGAGGGAGAACCACCAAATGAAAACCCATGGGTTCCTTCCTGTTTCTTTTATGTAACCTAAACAAATTCTTTGGAGAAAAATATGGCAATGCTTCCAGACACGCTGCGTTCATGTATATTCAGCATTGCTTTAGCTGGGTAAGAGCTGTACAGCTTTTATGTTGTGGTTTGGAAATCATAAAACCCAGGTGCAGAAAAAGGACGAATATAGAAATCACTACAGCCAGCTCAGAGTGGTGATAAACAGGTTGCATGTTGCTGTTAAAGTGCACTGATATGTAAGGGCTCACACACCAGGACACACAGGGTAATCCAGGAGCTGCATACACACTAGGGTTTGGGCTCACTCAAGAAATCCAGCTGCAGCCAGCTTATATGCAGCATTTTGTCACTGAAAATAACGAAATGGATATAAATCACATCCCCCCCTCCATTCCCTTTCTTCTTGTTACCTCATTCGAATGAGCCCCCTATACATGCCATTGTGCCAGTTCTCCACATGCAGCTGCTGAAGCAAGGTAACATTTTTCATTCCTGTATAGGCATCAAGGCATCAGCCTCTTAAAGACACTCTGGAGCTATAAGAAGTTACACCTGACCTGCTTGATGTTTCCAGTTTCTAATGATGATCCCACACTCCTGGTGTTTGTAATTGAATATCATTTACAGCATCTTGACAGTTGCTGTGATTCAAAAGTGATTCAAAGACAACTGAGGGAAACAAATGGGAAGTATGGAAAAAGCAAGTGATGCATTTGTTTCTGTACAGGTGGCCCTGAATCAGTGCGTGGTGGTGGAGGTTACCTGACACTGAGCTTCCAGACACCATTCAGTCTTAAGAACGTATATAACAGTATTAGCCCAGCAGTTCCTATGGGAATCACAACCCTTGTAATCTCAAAGCTATCCTGTACAGTGACCACTTCTAAGCACAACCAAAGGGGATAACTCAGCTACCAGCTGGGCGGTGTGGAGAAGCTCAAATTGCAGCTGCCTTCACCCTCTTCAGCATTCAAGATAAACAGATGACTTCAGTCTGCAGCAACTAAATATTGAATATATATTTTCAAAAATGTTATTTCTTTTGTTAAATGAAACGTTTGCACGTATGTGTGGTTCTTCATGTGGCTGTGTGTATGCACACACGTTTATGTGTAATTACATATACTGAAAAGGGGATTTTTAAGCTTTTTAATGCCTTCCATTTTGTGCCTTGTTTCCCCATTGTATAACACTTGGTATCACTTTCAGTTTATAACTTCTCTTGAGAAAGTAGCCACAAGCCACAAATAGTCAATTGTCTACTTGCAGCATACTTCAACAAAGGGACTGACAGAGCTGGACTGGAAGTGGTATGTCTATACTGCAGTCACTGCTACAGCAACCACAACTGCAATTTTGGTAACACAACGTCAGGGGCAATTTATCTTAAAAAACCTTAGTGCAAGTTCCATCACAGAATATAGCATTTGTCTATTAGCTCCATTTCTGTTTTCAGACAAGACCATGCCAAATTCAAAGACATTGTATTAAGTGTGTGAAAGTTTGCTCTTTTGCATGTTTCTTAAATTACAAGCTTTAAATGCATTGAATAATAGTGAGGATTGGGAGAAAGTTCTCATGTGCCAGTGCCACTTCATCCATTCCATACTTTTTCAAACTGAAACTGGCCAGCTGGATTTTTTAATCCCTTGAATTTCCCGTAACAGCCCTTGTTGGAGTTATGTGCATCTGAATGGTAAAGCAGAAGGGCACAGTGGTAACCCAGGCAGTATGCTTACCTCCACACAACACATATCTGCTGGGATTCCCACAGACATGAAGAAAAATGAAATTTCACCTTCCCAAATCCTTCTGCATGTATTCCCCACTAAGCTTCTTTGTAACAGTGATAATCTTTCTCTAACCCTAACGTTGGCCACAGCTTTCTCCCCAGGGAACTGCTCCACACCAGCGAGCCCTCCGTCCCCCTTTTCCATCTCATTTCCTTCCCCCTTTGAACCATGCTTTCTGAAGGAGGGAAGGGTATGGAAGTTACCCCTCCATGCAGGGCTGCCAGAGAACAAATGGTCAATACTGGCTGCGTGTTTTTCCCTTGGCACTACGTTCTGCCAATCTGTGGAACATAATGTGTGAAATACATTTGCAAAAAAACCCCAAGCAGCAGCTCATTTCCTTCTCCATCCTCATCACTCAGCACCTCTGAAACTCCAGCCTGAGCTCTCACCAGTCCCAGCCATGCTGTTCAGAAGCTCCAGCTCTGACTATCCTCTGCCCTCCCACCGCAAATCCAGCCCAGAGCAAGAGCCCGGCGTAATGAGTAACCCAGGGGAGATCCAACAGCACTCTAAGTCAGGAAAACTACTTGATTTCTCTGCTTACAAAATTCAGTGTAGTTCATTGTTTTCCCAGTTCTTAAACTAAATAACTGAGGCAAATACCAGAGTCAGGCTCAGCTGCTTAGAGGGGACAGAACACTTTTCCACAAATAGTTCAAGAAACAGACAATACTTTTAGATGATAAGAGTTAGGACCCATGGATTTCTGTATGTGTGTAAATCTAACATTCTTAATAGTCACGTTTTTTTTTTCTTAAATGAAACCAGAGTTTAAAAATACATACACCTTCTTAAATACTTCAAATTCCTGCCCTTTCCTCTGGAGATCATGCATGACTAGCATTGAAGCTGGGCCATTGCAGCCGAAAGAAATGACTGATTCCAATGGGCAGACCCTGATCTGAGCATCGGTAAGCTGGTGAGAGATTACGGCAAACTTGGGATGTTTGGATCTGTTCCACCAGTGAAAGGGAAGATGACGGATGCAGAATCTGAGTAGATGAAGGTAGACTTCATCTACATTCAATGCAAATTTAGGTGCCTCTAAATCAGGGTAAACCTCATACACGAGCACTTGGGAAAACACAGGGTCACCCGAACACATCCATTCTTGCACAGGAGGGAAAAAGAAGTGGTGCCGCATTTGTGAGAGGAATGTAGCTATATATAAGGATCCCCAGTGCCTGCGGTTAACGCCAAGGTCAGCTCCAGCTGACACCCGTGCCCGAGGCTATGGGGGAAGGGATAGCTGTACTCTATAGCGAAGCCACAAGATGTCAGGAGACTGCTGTGCTGCTGCTGCTGCACTGGTGCTGCTGCACTGGTGCCTGGCAGGGCACTGGGGCCTGGGAGCAGCCTGGAAGCTCCTGCCATCAGTTTTCAGGCCAGCTAGCTTCTTCCCTGTTCTATCCCGTCTCCTTCCTATGCCACTCTGTTTCTTGATGAAAAGGTGTGGGCAAGAAAATGAAGAATTCTGTCCCTTTTGATGGCTTTTCCCAAGTCCCTATTTTACAGCTTGCTAAATCCCTTGCTGTATACCAACACGCAGCTTCCTCTATAATATCTCACTTAATATGGTTAATTGTGTTTGTGTTCTCCACAGGGTTCTTGGCAGTTACAGCACCCTACGAGGTCAGTGACTCACCTCAGTGTTTTCAGAAACCGCCTCACAGTCCCCCCACATAAAACTGGAAACTAGTCATATGTGAGAAAACAGCAGTTTGCAAGAATGCTCACTGTGTAAAAACAAGATCTTACCCAGAACCATGCCTAGGCTTGCATCCAAACACACTGTTCTATCCTTAATATAAAGGGATGGTTGTAAGATGCATTTCATTCTTGCTGCATGCACTCTGCTAGTGAATGCTCTAATCGCCAGGCACTAACTGTGCGCTAAGCACAAATCCTGCAGGTACCTGCTAGTGGAATAAATCCCTTCCCACACTTAAAGTACACCCTGCGCTAGTTTTTGCATGTCAAGCAGCCAGAGCACAGCTGTACATGTAAAGCAGCAATGGATGTTCCACAGGGTTCAGTTCCAGCGGGTGGTATTTGGGGCACACACGATTGCTTGGAACTTGCACCTATTTGCAATTCTTTAACATACTCCTTCAGGCCCGGCCTGGTCCACAGCCAATATCCATCTGATGGATTGACGGAGCATTGTCCAAGTGACTCCCATTTTGTGGCTGTTGTCAGATCAAACCCAAAATGGTGCCCTGTGGCATCCCTCTCCCTCTCACACCAACACATGGCCACTTACTTGCCCACGCTTGCAGAATTAAACTCTTATGGACAGCATAGCATAGCATAGCATAGCACAGCATAGCATGCCATAAAGAAAAGTCTTAATTTCCAGGGCCGGGATAAAGCTTCCAGTAAAAGTCCAATAGATCATCACATTACAGTATGTGTGTATGTATATACACATGTAGATATATATATGTAGATATATGTGTAGATATATATGTATGTGCATATATATATGTGTAGATATAGATACACACATATACACACATATATCTACACGTTAACACATTAAAGACTGGTTGATCTAATAGTTAGAGGGCAGGGAAGTTTCATAACATGCCCTATGAGTCCCACCAGCCGGGGTCCCAAGCACCAGTGACACGGTGACAAGAGCCAGCAAAGATGCCATCCAGGGAAGGGTCACTCTCCTCCAGTAATGAGATTTGCTGCTGCAAGCCAGAAACCCTCCCGCAGCACCCAGGGCATTGCAGCATCCCTGCCAGAGCTGCCCCACAGCCTTTCGTGGCCCTGCTCCCTGCAAGTGCTTCGCTCTGCTTGCAGCAAACACCTGGGAAGGGGCACACGAACGTCACAGCTTCGCTTCCCCCAACAGCGAGACCAAGACTGAGCTCTGGCCCAGACCAGAGAGGAGGGAGGACAAAAACAAGTGCCACAAACCTCCTTCCCACCGCCACCACTGGGAAAGACTGGGAAGCACACGTCAGCCTCACAGGGCCAGTGGTGCGGGCCCCATCACTTCCCCTTGGACACCTCTTGTTTCACCTCCCCAAGAAAAATCACTGGGATGGGAAACCATCGTGGGCATGGGAAACCATGATTTAGGACAGGGAATTGTCAGCAAGGGAGGAAACCATTGCGAGGGGAAGCTGTTGGGGTCCATTGGCCGTGGGGCTGCTGGAGCAGCCAGGATTGGTGGAACGTTGGGTGGAACCTGTTGCAGAGGGGCAGTTGGCCCAACTGACACCGACCAACGGCCACGGCAGCTACAGCAGCAGATCCCACTCCTCCTGGCGCTACCCCCCCCCACG
>NW_009943772.1:34826-36044 GCF_000696875.1 Nestor notabilis
GCCCGCCTCCGTGCCTAGGCGCCTGCCCCGCCCCAGCCTGTCCCCCCCCAGCTGGTGCAGGGGGTGTCAGGGCACCCTGGGGCCCCGGGGCAGCTGCTGCAGCTCCCCTCTGCGGTGCCACTCCCACCCATGGCTCAGCTCCCCTGTGCCCATGGACAGGAGGTGGCATCCAGCAAGGACAGGGCAGCCATAGAGGACAGCATCCCCACCGCCAGTCCCCACCAGCCTGCCCCGGCGCTGCTAATGCCCAGATCCACCATGAAGCCCAGAGGTGAGGTCTGGGGGTTTGAGGAGCCTGAGAGCAGGCAGCCAAGCTGAGCAAAGCTTGCATTGCCCCAGGCTCGGCTTGCCTTTGGTTGCTTTTTCAGCTGCAGCGACCACCCCAGCAGCCCTGGGGGAGCCCACGGAGGTGTCTGAGCAGGGAACAGCCACCCTTGCTGAGGCCTTTCCTGAGCAGGCAGAGGACACCACTTTTAACCATTGGCTTGCCTGTCTTGACACCATGGGTAGAGATGACACATTCCCTGATGTCCGCAACTGGCCTGCATTCCTCCATGAGTTCCCTGAACTCTCCGAGTACGTTGTGGAGGGTGGTGGCATGGTGCTGGTGGGGTTAGGGGACACTGAGGACACTTTCCCAGATGTCCTTGATTTCCCCAACAGCCTCACCATCACCAATTTCTTCATTGACTATCGTGACTTCTTGGAGCATGTGGTGAATGGCGACTGCCTACTGGACCAGGCAGTGCTGGCACAACGACCGGACATTGAGGACACCACAGTGATTGCCGATGCACCCAATTGTTCTGCCAAGGTCCTCCATGAGTTCCCCAACCTCTCCAAGTATGTGGTGGAGGGCAGCTACTCCTAAGAGCCATCAGTGGTGGCAGGGCTGAGGGCTGTCGAGGACACAGTCCCTGATGTCTCCAAAGTCTCAATCCTAACCAGCTCCCTCAACAAGCTCCCCCTCCTCTTGGAGTACAGGGCAGAGGACAGAAGCAGTATGGATCTGGAGGATGGCGATGACACCTTCTGTGATGGCCCTGACAGCCTTGAAAGCGCCGCTTCCTTCAGCCAGGTCCCTGACATGCTGCAGCACTGGGTGCAGATCCAAGGGCTGCTCGGTGTTACCAATGCTGGGGGATGATGACCCCTTCTGGGGGGTGACAGGCTCCCCATGACTGGAGGAAGGGAAATGTAACCTCCATTTTCAAGAAG
>NW_009943773.1:0-9808 GCF_000696875.1 Nestor notabilis
CAGGCTGCGTCCCACAGAGGACATCTCACACACTCATGATATAAAGCCAGTCTCATGGACACAGTCTGTTATCTGTCATCCCACTTTCCTGTCTTCTCCCTCCGCACAGCACGGCTCCCAAGGGACCTCAGCCGGAGGATCTCACTGTCTCCAGCACACACCAGCTTAGATCACATGCCTGCTTCCAGCTCCTCACCACCATCACCCCCTGTGCAGCAGCAGGGCCAGCAAACAGGATGCCAGCACTCTAAATGCCTGTTAAGTGAAGGGTGAAAGGAGCAGATTCCCCCCTGCCAGCAGAGAAGCCAGGTCTAGCAGGAAGCAGCACACAGGCCCTACAAGCTACCACAGCTCCTGCCAAACCAGCCCAACCAAAACCCTCCAACGCTGTGCTTGTGCAGCTGCTGTGCAGCAGTGTTTTCAATCCACCTCTCTGCTCAAGACAGGGCTCTGTAATGAACTCCAAACGTGCCTGCTCCAACAAGACATTTGTATGCGCGGTGCCCGCGCTGCAGCGGGAGGGGAAGGGGGAACACAGCAGGCGCACGGTTTGTTTTCCCTTCACATCTGATTATGCCCATTATTAGGCACAAGAGGGCAGGTGTGTTCTCCAGACACCCTCACAACCCGGACTGCTCTCTGCTGGGCAGGTGGGGAGGTTGCCATGCAGGGCTCCTCCAGCGCATCCCATCAGCTCACAGCCAGAGCGAGGCTGAGGAACCCCAGTTGGAGGCAATGCACATGGATGTGCACACCGAGGAGGTGCAGGAGAGGGTAGCTGCAGCGTGGGGCTGAGCAATCAGCTCCATCACGTGCTGAGAAGACAAGGAGAAACCCTCAAGATGCACGGCACTTCTTCAGGCAGAGCTGCCCGATCCTGGTTACAACCTGGGCTAACACAGTATGGGAAGCACACACGTGCAAGCATACGTACACTCCTTCATGTGCCACGGACTCACTGAAAGGAGCCTGTTTCTCCCCCTACATGAAAGCAGGCAAGACAACCAAATGCTTAAAAATAAGCTTCCCTAGACCAAAATCTGTCAGAGGGAGTTAGCCTCCTTTTCTTCCCATCTACGCGATCGTGTTCTGTTACACAAATCCTTCCCATCTGCTTGAGAGAAAGAAAAGGACAAACATACCCACAAAAGAAGAGACTCAGCTTCCCACCGTTCCCCTGGAAAGCCACTGACCTCCTGGGGCAGGGGAAGCTCACATGTGAGATTACATGCTGCAGCCCTCACAAGTACTCAAAGTTTGTTCCTTGTGTAGCTACCTGCATCTCACCTCTGCAGACAAACCAATGCTCTGGTAGTGCTGCTGTAATCCCTGACACTTAACACATCACTTGTGTTTGCCTCTGCAAAGCCCTTGTGCCAACAGCACCATCCTCTTACTGCTGCACCACAATACAGTACTTGATTCAGGTTGGTCCCTGATCACACACAGAGAACTGACCTTGCACATGGGGCTGTCCACAGCAGCAGACAGATCCTCCACATCTGGTACCTGCTCTGAAAGCCAGTTCTTGATGCCCAAGTCCTAAAGAAGAAAGGAGGAAAGGGTCAGACCCCAAGACTGGACCCAAATCCTCACACAGCTTGGAACACAGCTACTGAAACCAAGAGCAGGGGTTACAGGACACAGGAGATGGCCACCCCAGTCCTGCAGACATGTGTGGCAGCATGTGTCCCACCCAAGGGACAAGGAGCTTTTAGTGACTCACCACAGGCCACATCACCTCACGGTCCAAGCAGTTAGAGACTTGCAAGTCCTCCACACAGTCGCTGGCCTCTGATGTCTTTGAAAGCCAAGAGGAGATCTGTGTTACAACCTGTACATGTCCTACCCCTGCAGCTTCACGCAGGCATTCCCAACAAGGTGACAACCAATGTGGGAAGACAAATCTGGCCTCTCCATAACACAGTGACCCACGAGACAAGCACAAAACATCACAGGGGGACAGGGGCAGGAGATGGGACCAGGGAGGGCGAAGAAGTGCTCTTCAAATACCCCTGACAAAAGGCACTTGCTTACTGTGCTTTGCTCCTTCTGCACAGATCTCTGCAGCTCTGAGAGCTCCCCAGCCCTCCACACAAATGGGTAAAGCCACACAGAACAGCACCATGGTCTTAAAAGGTCTTTAAAAGTACACCTTGGCATGTCTAACAGCAGCAAGAGTCCCTCTGTTCAGTGTGAACACCCACAGAGCCCTGCTGACTTCGGCAGAGCTACCCAGATGCATAAAGCAAGTGGGCAGGTAAGTGTAAAAGCAAAGCTTTCAACTTCCAGCTCTTTGGGACAGAACGTGTTTTCCAGGCTCAGTTTTATCACTTATCATTTCTTAAGGACATAACACACCAATGGAACTAGAAAAATCATCAAAATCGGCAGGAACAAAGCTGGACTGGAAGGAGGGAGTTCATCAGCTCTCATATTCTAACATTTCTGGAAGACACTGAACCAGAGCATGTGTCTGTCTGGCACCCCAGTTGCAGGGGCCAGGCCAGGAACCCATCTGCACCTTATGACGCTTAATGGTGCCAGAGATGGCACAATCACATACCCCGGCTCTAGCTGCTTCTCCTCCCAGGAAGCGCTAGGAAAGCTGCAGGGAGGGAGGCACCATGCCCACAGATGAGAGCTGCAGCTCCGAGCCAGCCCCAGGTCCCCGGTCCTCCCATCGCATCCCTCCGGAGCTGTGAGTATCGCGGCTGGCAGCTCACTTTACACTTTTGCCCCATCTCTGCATAAGCTGAGAGAAACAACAGAAGGAGAGAAACAAAGCAGCACGGACAGCTGGGCTTGGTGTGAACTTCATTATAAACCTGCTTGCTTTGTACAGATGGCAGCACTGAAAGCTGAGACTTATTTCTCCTCCAAGACTCGAAACACGCATCTCAGTCCAGGGTTTCTGCCTGTCGGTTGCTTTGGACAGCACTTTGTGCATGCAGAACAGAATGATTTCCCAGCTCAGTACTAAAGATGCTGATCTGGGAATTTGGAGCACTTGTGCCCCCCCCCCAGGAACACCCTGCTGACTAGGAAAGCGCTTACGCTGCCTTCACAGAAGACACATAAGTGCTCCAAGAGCTTTCCTGAAGCAGGGCCTTACAAGGCAACAGGAACAGTCACTGCAGCTTCCACACCAAACCCAACCATGCAGGGAGATCTCTTACTTCGTCAGCATCCAGCTTGCCGTCTGCTTCCAGATCAGCTGCTGCTTCTTCCCTTATTTCATTCACCATCTCTTCACCAACAGACACAGGGTCAATGGTAGAAGCCAGGTTTAGCTGCTGATCTCCCTCAGCAGGAAAACGAGGTGGCCCAGGACCACTGGGCATATCTATCCCTGCTGCGCTCCTTTCACCTGGAGACTGGGGCAGCTCATCATCATCAGCAGCAGCAGAGATGTCACATTCCAGCTCAGGATCTTGCTTGCCCAGTAGGTCATTCCCAGCATGTTTCCCACCAGACTCCTCCTTGTTGTGGTCAGACTGGCTGCTGTCGGCATCGCCGGGAAGGACTTCAACTGGAGTCGGAGGGCACGCGTCATCGGAATCCAAGGAAAACTCTTGCCCTTCTTCAGCACGTCTGGATTTTAAAGACTCCTTCTAGGCAGCAAGTCAAACACAATTATAGCTACAACATTCTTTACCCCCTCTCCAGGAGGATGCAGCAGTCAGAAACAGCACGGGTTCTGCTTCAGCAAAGTCACAAAGCTTTGGGTGACTTCCAGACCAGTTTGATTTCCTTTCATAAAGTCCCTTTCAAAGACAAGGAACTCCATTAGCACAAACACACTCATTTCCTGGGCTCAGAGTTGTTTGGGGTTTGGTTCTGGTTTGTTAATCAGTTGCTTTTTTACTCAAAGGGGCTGAGTGGATAAGAGGTAGCTGTGGCTGCTCCAGGCCCATCAGCCCCTGGGAGCACCCTACATGCTCTGCAGGAGACCCATTTCTGCTTCCACCCTGGCTCTGTTCAGTGAGAGATGGAAATCTACAAGAGGCTGGTACTGGTCATTTAACTTCTGCCTGAAACCAAGCAGAGAGGAGTAGACAGGATGCAAGCATCTTACCTCCCAGTGGGACAAAGCAGAGGGCAGACACCAACTTAAGCTCCGAGCTCAGAATAGGGCTGTGACTAATACACCACACTCAAAGAGCAGAAGCCACCAGCCTTGGGAGAACACAGTCCCAAATTAAACATAGTCACCCCGAGGTTCAAATGCCTCTCCAGCAGTGGGGAGGCCACACAGCTCACGAGAACAAGCACGATAGCCAGGAGGAAGCAGGAAAAGGTTCCCTCATCAGCATGCAAACGAAACTGCTAGCACGTCCCACTTTCTCACTGTTTTATTAATGCTGTGGTGTCTTGTCAAACATTAGCTGCATCCTGTGTACAGCATGTACCACACACAGACCGCATATTTTAACGATGTATTTTTATCAGAGTACAACTAGAATGCTGTCAGCTTGAAACCCGGAGCTGCAGCGCTCTGAAAGCGCCTCTCCCAGCCCACCGTTGGTCTCTGAGACCTTCCCAAGGCTGAGAGCACCATCCCTCAGCCTAGAGAGGACACCAGAGAGACCTCATCACCAAGTACCTTCCAAAGAGCTGCAGCCCAGAGCCCCACCTGCAATTCAAACCAAAGTCTATGGCCCCTTTCCAGCCTGGTGCCTGGTCAGCAGAGGTTCACGAACACACCACTGAACCCCCAGCCAGCCACAAAGGCTTGATTGCACCTTAATTCCCGAGCCCAGACTCGTGCAAGTGGCACTCCTCCACTGCAGTAACACTAAAGCACTCCTCACTACTCTTCCTTTTATCTGGGGATTAGGGCATCTGGAAAGTTGTGCTCCCTTTTGGACAGGCTTGCTTTAGAGTTTCCTTCAGACCTCTCTCCAGGACAGCTGACAGTGCCCAAGGAAAGATACGCCAGCTGAGAGCAATGAGGTTTATGGACACAGATGTACATATAAAACAGTAGAGAGACACTTCCATTTGAGGAGCACACACTCCACTACAGACTATACCAATGAATCCAGTAACACTGTGCACACAAAGATTTCTCTCCAGGCAAGTTTACCTCTGTTACTAAAATACCCCAGCACAATCTCTTTAGCTGGTAGAATCCTGGTTTAAGGACAGGTACAGACAAAGCTTTTGTTAACATTACACCACCTCAATGATCACAAACGCAACTCTCTGGAAGAGCTATGCCAATCAGACACACAGGTGGAGGAGGAGGGAGGTTTTCCCTGTGCACAAACAAGCTATGGATTTTCTATGGATTTCAGAGCTAGGACAAGTCAGTCAGGATATAAGTGGCTTTCGCTGATCTTTTCACAAGCTGTAACACATTTTCCCTGCAGCTGAGTGACACTAACTGATGTGAAATTTCTGACTATCAAATCGTTATGTCCAGACTTCCAGTGATCAGCACAAGCCTGAAGAAAAGCCCATCGATACCAATGGGACCAGCTTTTGGAAAGGCATCTGACCCAGAGATGAACCATCACGACAAACAGCAGCCCCCAAACTGAATCCTGTTCATCTCAAAGAGCACGATTCACTCAAGTCCAGAGGGGGTTAGGTTTGACAGACCTCATCTGGGTAGCATTTGCCCTGGGATTTTAAGTTTATACCTCTCTCCATGCATGTAATACAATAACCAGCAAAAGAAACAAACCAAGCAGCTATCAGTTGCACACCACAACACTCAAAGCTGCCTACTGCATGCACAGCTTCAGTGACATCATGTGAGCAGAACCATG
Organism: Nestor notabilis; assembly: GCF_000696875.1. Taxonomy (NCBI): domain Eukaryota; kingdom Metazoa; phylum Chordata; class Aves; order Psittaciformes; family Psittacidae; genus Nestor; species Nestor notabilis. The sequence goes on from NW_009943773.1 coordinate 5,778, forward strand.
GTGTCAGAGCTACTCATCACCTCTCTCAGGCTGCCAGCTTCCTCTGCAGGGCTCCTTCGGTGCTGGAGATCAGCTTCAGCAGCATCAGCAGCATCAGCTAACCAGCTGCCACAGCCTTCCTCCTCTGCTTTGCTCTTCTCCTAGTGGGTGAGGTAATACATCCACTGGCAAAAGTCCTCACACCACCTTTCCAAGCTGGCCAGGTCACCCAGCTGTGACAGGTCACAGCCCTGTGTATCGCCCACTGCATCTGCCCTCCAGCTCAACAGCTTTCCAACCTGGGAAAGCAGTTCCCAGGAGCTCCCAGGCCCACATTCCCCAGCATCAAACTGTTTATGCCTGCGTGCTTTGCTGTGGCTCACCACAGCAGTTCTCAGCCACACTCCCCCAGCACGGAGGGAGCAAAGCTACAGACACAGGAGCCATCCTCCCCTTCCACTAGTCATCCCTGCACTGGTGTTTTATGGATGTCTTTGTTTGCTGGGAAGCAGCAGCTCTGTTCCCTGCACACGCATCTCCGCAGTACCACACAAGCTCTATTGCACAGTGTTTATTTACAGACAGCTCCCGTTCACACATCTCCATCTGACAGAGCAGCTTCGTGTGGCAACTTCCCACCACACAAAGGACCCCCTGTCTCCCAGTGTTTACCCAGAGATTGACCTGGACAGAAGGCAGAGCACTAAACCTCCCAAGCTGCAAGCACGCCAGCATGGGATCACTTCTGCTGCCACGCGACCATGTCCCCAGGCACCACACATGCTTCCAGACCTTTTCTTCCTCTTGCCCCTTCCAGCAGTATCTCAAAGCCCTTCTATATGTTAGGGCAGAGTCTCACATGTCTGCAGTGACTATTCCATCTCAGGAATTCAGAAGACAAGAAAGCTGGGTTTGGGAGAGAGCTGACCCCACAAGCAGCAATCACAACTGAGCTGCCTACACGAGACCCTCTCACCAAGAGTACGTTCTAACTACACATGAACCTCATACCTCAAGGTCTCCAGCACCTGACTTGAGCTTCATTTGCACTGCCTGCTACCAATTTAACTGACTCCTTGCTCCAGAAAAGCCCACAGAGGGGGGTAGCATTTCTTTCCACCTCTTCTCCCTCTCTCCAGACACTTTTTCCACCTTCAATGCAGCCTCCACTCTCCCCAACATCCTTGTGTCTCAGCAAGTCACTAACCCCACGTTTATTTGCTTTGAATACAGGTATTCGACCCTGATGCACAGGCTACATGAAGCCACGAGGTTTTTATCACTTCACCCCACTACAGCTCAGATTTCCCTCCATAAGGCTTGTTCTACAAATCCTTTCCTCCCCCTTTTTGTCAGGGAGCTGGAGAACCAGGCTGAGGCTCGCTCATAGGAATGCTTTTCTACTGCCATCTCATGGAAGCACGCAAGAATTACCTTTTCTAGTGGGGTACTAATATCGGGACTAAGGTATCTCCCATCCGAGCTAACGGAGCCTGGCTGTTGGGCAGCAACTGCCATTTCACAATAGACTCCTGAGGCCCTGCCTCAGCACTGGAATGCTAAAACAGCTCTGTTCTGGGCACGTTAACATTCCAGTGAGGAACTGGACCCCAAAAGGCTGCTGCTTGTTTGGGGACCAGAGAGCCAGACCTTTCTTTCTCCCTACTCACTCCAGCACAAGCCTTTGCAGTTCCACCCAGCACTGTGAATGGGTTCTCTAGCAAAGTACTTGGCAGCTTAGTTTCTGTGCGCTGTGAAAAGGATAAGGGAAATACTGTAAAACACTTCAAAAGAAATTAATTTGCCTTTCAGATAGTGGAACAGAATTTCAAAGCAGTGAGACAGGATTAATGTCAGCACAGTGGGGCTGCATCACCAGAGCTGCTTGCCACGCACTTCCCATTGTGCCCTTGTCACCTTAAGCCTCATCACTGCTAAGAGGCATGGAAAGGCAACGTCTGCACGAGCCCACACGTGTCCTCAACTCGCTGCTGGCACTGTCCCCGAGTCATAGAACATCAGCAGTGCAAGAAGAAAGAAAACAGGTTTTAGGTGGCCACATGCCGTCCACATGGAAGCTTTAAGATGCCTGTGGAACTAAGTGACAAGGCGAGCAAGGCACTTCCAGAGCACATTCCCCTCTGCTCTCCCCAGTGCCACGTTTGCCACTTCAGCTGAGAACAAGCCTTCTTTCTACACTCACTGAAATAAGCAGTGCAGAAGCAAATCATGCCTCTTCCTCAACAAGCCTTCCTCTCACAACAAGCAGAGGCATTCTCTGCTCCAAGGCCCTCACCTTTCTGCTGTTCATCGAAGAGCCCATTTCCAGCTTTTCATACCCACATCACTTCAGATTTCTCTGCTTTAGAATGAAACAAAGCTCCCTGTGCAAAGGTGCCATCTCCTCAAATCCCATCTACCAAACCACAAGCATCCTCTCCAAGCACAAATTTGCCTCCAACACACACACCACTGTCCCCTGCAGACCGCATCTGGCTTCTCACACACTCCCCGGCCTTGCTGCTGTGCCTCCCTCTCCATCAGCCTGCTCCAGGTTGTTCTTGCTCATAAACGGCTTACCTCAGAGTCAAAGCTGCCTCCCAGGGCACCAACATCCACGTGCAGGTTTCTGAACAGTCCTCCTGTCTCATGGAGACTCTAAAGGTATTGAAAAGAAAAAGGGGGATGGTCAAAACTGAGTTTGGATCTCTGCAATCCCACCAGCCACACAGGAGGCACTGGGGGTTCCTAACCCATGAAATAAGGCAGCAGAGCTATTAGCAATACTCCAAGGCAATACGCCTACAGCCCATTCCTTTTGGAATTACACTGTGGCAGACAGTGATTTATAGGGAGTACCACGAGAAAACAGGATTAGATGCTTTCTGGTGACCCAACAAGACAGAGGAAGTGCAGCACTAACTAAGGCCCAGAGTTGAACGGCACAGCTATGGTCAAACACCAAAGCTTTTCAGTTCTTCATCCCTCGAGGCCTCCGGCACTACAGTTACTGACTCGCATTAAGAACCAAGGCACAACCCACCTCATTTTCACTTTCTTCCTCTTCGCTTCTCCCTTTATCTACAGCCACTGGGTTCAGGAAACTCTCCTCCTCACAGGCCCAGCCCAGCAACTTCTTCATCTGGCTGGTGGCCTTACAGGTCTCTGCAGGCTGTGGGGTCAAAAGAAAGGAGGTGAGAGGACAGGCAAGGGAAAGGGGAGATACAAACTCACTGAGACACTGGCCAGCAGCTGGGGAGGTGCTGAATTCTGAGAAGGTGTTTGGGATTATGCTGCTACCCTTGTTCTGCTAGAGCCATGTCCAGATGGGAGAGGATATATGCCTTACGAGACCACGCTTCCCCTTAGACCAAAGAGGCTCCTGTCCTATCCACATCTGCAAAACCTGCCTGTGCCTTGAAACACTGGTTCAGTCCAGCACAGAATAAAAGTAAAGTGCTTGAAATCACCATTGACAAGACTTTGCCAGAAGAAAACCTTCAGTGAAGGTGTTGATCTGTATGTTTTGCATGACATTGTTTTTGTTTCCTTTCAAAAGATCTATTTGTTACCACTTAATGTTTGTTTTGTTGACACAAAGGTCACTTTCTACAAATAATCATTTGAGGTGCTTGGAAACTTTGTATTCATTCAGAAAACTCTGCTTTTCACTTTTTAGTCTTAGGAAATAGTTCAGGGAAAACTTGATTTATCACATCACATTATCTGTAGTGCATGTCACACAAGTCAACGTTGTACTAAGATGAACTTAACAGACTTCCCCCCAAAACAGTAACTGAAACAGCTCTTTGTTTACATCTGCTATTCACAGCAGAAGAAAATTCAGCACAGATTTAGCACCGGGCTCCCTAGAAACAGCAAGAGAACAGCAGTACAGTGGGGGACAGCAGGGCAGTGGGGTTTAACAGACAAAAGCATCTCAAGAGATCACAAATGCTTCCCAGTGTCCCCATGCTGAGACCTCCTGCACCGCATTCCCTCAGCCAGGACCTTACCTGTGTCCCTGCTGCAGAGTGGAGGCCGGCGGGCGC
>NW_009943774.1:0-542 GCF_000696875.1 Nestor notabilis
CTTTTTTATTATTTTTTATATATATATTTTTAAATTTAGAACAGATGAAAGCTCTGAGAAAGTCTGTAAGTCCATCCGTTTCTGGGAGTGGGTGTGGAGAGGTGTTTTCAGACATTTGCCTAAAGGCTAGACCTGAGATCCAGATGTGAAAAGCTGTCCTTCTGTGTTTCTCCTTTCTCTCCCCAGCAAAACTGTCACCCAAAAGGTGGGATAGCACTTTTTAAAGGTCTGTTAGCAATGATACTGGCCTCAGGTTGGTTGTGTTGACATCTGCAGAGCAGTTATAATGCTATATTTTCCAACAAGGGCTCTATTTATCTGCCAAAATCAAGTCTTTGACCCTGGAGATACTCAAAAGCTGTCTGGACATGTCCTAGGCAACTGGCTCTAGATAGCCCTGTTTGAGCAGGGGACTTGGACCAGATGATCTCTAGAGTTGACCCCCCCCCCCCCTGCCACGAGCAGGGAAACCTCACACTAAACCATGTCACCCAAGGTTCTGTCCAACCCAGCCTTGAACACCGCTAGGGATGGAGCATTCA
>NW_009943775.1:0-11064 GCF_000696875.1 Nestor notabilis
CATTACTGGCCCTAAATCCAGAAATATACATTGATTAGATAAGCCAGAGATAAGGAATATTGAGATTGTGGTCTCAACTCCACCAGCAAGCAAAACCTGGGAAGCCCTCTTCTTTCTTCTCTGCCTTATTTTTATTCTCTCATCTTTTGCTTTAAAAAAAACCCACACCATTTGCAAGACATGACTTACTCTGTCTCAACATTTCCAGAAGCTGATGGCCTGCAAAGCAGTTAAAAGCAATGACTGAAATGGCTCAGCGATGGTGTGTATCTGCCAAGTCTGTGAGTAGCTAAAGGGACTCAGCACTTGAATTCACTCCTCTAAGAACAAGCTGGCAAGATATATACATATCAATGTATACAATACATATTTATATAAATGTAAATAGATGTAAAAAAAAGGAAGGAGAATGAATTATAAAAAAACCACAAAACCAAAATATGAATCTAGTTTATATTCTTAATGTTAAGTACAAACAAGAAAGCACCAGACCTGTAATAATGGTATGTTTTTTCCCCTCGGTAAGAAAAGAAACATCTTTGTAGACAGATCACCAGTATATTCATTTCTTCTCATTCTTCCCCCCCCAATTTATTTGTAAGGTGACTAATACAGAATTTACTATGCTAATAAAAATATAGCCTCCTTCTCTTGACGGCATTTGATATGGAAATGTATTCTGACTTGTCTATATTACTTCACAAAACTCAGTGTTGCAGAGCAAATGTAAACCATTCTCACTAATCTGTTTTTATTGTTCACTGTACACATTGATGAACTTTTTGCATTAGCTTAATTCCCACTTGCCAGTAACTGAAGACAATCTAATAGAGAACTTTAAACATATTAGCTTTTGAATGAGTAAATTTCGTAAGAAACTACATGCTCTACAAAGACAGAGGTAATGAATAATTGGGTCTTTATCTCAAAGGAACAGTAAAGGGAGTATAGTGAGATTCAATTCACAGTCACCAACTAGGTCACATCTCAGTGAAGATGATGTATTATTTCTGACAGACAATATGGTCTGATGGCTATTAAAAAGAGCAACAGAGTAAGTTTTAGTCCTAGTCTAGCTCACAGTGACCAAACTTCCAGTGAAAACTGGTATTCTCAGTGGTTATCAATATTACTCTGCTGTGACCACCCGCCCTTTATTCTATAAAGTTGAATGTAATGTTTAGTAGTTTTGGAAAAACGGCCATAGACTAGTTAGACATGGATCTTGAAGAGGATTTCGTAGCTTAGAGAAATGTTGGCAATGTATTCCTTAAAGCTGTTCCTAAATTGTGTATAAATACAGGATTTTGATTTTCAGGTTTCCTAATATGTTATCTTTATCATCATAGCTTCCTAAATTTGTAAGAAGCCCAAATCATGCTCCATTGAATTATTAATCATGGAAAGATCTGAAAAGATCTATCAATATATCTGTGAGTTGTTTTTTTGCTGAATTAACTTTAATTGTTAGATGTTTGCCATCAGCTGTGGACCCCTTTAGTAAGTCTTGGTGTATGTAAGGTGGTATGAACATACTTTCGGGCAACAACTTGGTGAAGAAAGCAGGCAGCTGAGTGATTTTTATGATCTTTAACAGTAGTAAGAGATTAGGGGTTTGTTGTTTTGATTTTTTTTAAAATAAAGATCTGTTGAGGATTAAAAAAAAAAAGTATTCCAATATGCCCTTTACCAAAATCCTAATGTTTAAAACTTATTTATGGGACCACATTAACATAAGAAATAATTCGGTGGGTTCATTGTCCTAAAATTGCCAGGTAAGCATTTCTTCATTTAAAATGATAATGGACTTCCATGATTCATGCAACGGCATCTAGTCATTCAGTGACAAACAAACAAAGAGAGATTGACATGTACCTATAAACATATGCCTATAAGCATATTATTTAGAAAACAGATCTAAGGACCATTATGTTTCTATCAGATATGTACATTTTAATTCATTCACTGATTATGCTAACTATATATTTAGCTAAGTACTTAAAATTGGCCTCAGGTGTACAATATTACAGATTGTAATTGAATCTCCCCAGTGATACCCTTGTGTATCTATTGAGCTAGGGGATGCCACTGTATTAGCATCAGGAATTAAAAGCAGCATGAAGTGAGTGCAAAGTAGGGACTCCCACCACTGCAGGGGAAAATGGCAGGCCTATTTTTTTTACTTCTCTCTTCTGTATTTCATGAAACTTGATCTTCTCTTACTAAGAGGGTTGCCTTTCCCTTCTTCTTTGAAAAACCTTTTTCTGTCTCATTTTGTATTCTTCTATTCCTCCTTCTTTCTAATCTCTTATTCCCCTCTGTTTTCTCCCATCATTGGACCACTTCAGGTCATTTGCATCTAGAGAAATAACACTTAATATTTTTATCTGCAGCTGCTTCTATGCTTTACACAAGAAAAAGACTTCCAGGATACCAGGACTATAAGAGAAGCACAAGTCAGGGAAAACCAAGGCTCCTTTCTCATAGGTAGAGTCTGCAATACAGCTCATGATTTAGCTGCATCAGGAGCACATGCTACTATTTTCTTAGTATTGAAATACATCACTTCAGATGCACACTATCACACAGCCTCTGCCAAGTGAAGGATACAGTTACTTATTTAGGTGACTATACCTGTTAAGAATTCTGTCCTAAAGAAAATTAACATAAAACCTGTTTCCTTCTGCTTTCTCTCGTGTTTTAGAATCACCTACAGAATTTCAGTTGCTGAATTTTCACATTAACAAGGGCTATCATCTTTGAAAATTTTCACAGGACTAATAAGGTCCCTCTTTTATAATGAAAATGCCTCCAAACTCCTTTTCCCTCTGGATACCACAGTGTGTCTTGAGCTAATTATGATTAGATATCTGGACTCCAAAATAAGAACTTTTTTCCCTTAAGTGCTTTCTGATGAATACAAAGAAAATTACATTCCATGCAAAGGTGTGTAACATTTTATGTCACACAGCAGCAGAATCTGGAGTCTTAGTAGGGATTAAATACTATAAACATACAATGCACGGCATGGCATGTATTGGGAAAAGCATACTTCAGGGAGTACCATTCTCACTTTAGTAAGTGAGTAATTCAGAAGAACATTACCCCTTCAACAAGATCCTCCTTTATACTCACAGATACCACACTGAAACCCAGAAGCCATCATTGTATTACTGATTGAATTCTCTAAAATATTTGTCCTCACTTTTTCTTGCAACTTAGAGAGTCTTGATGCCAGAGTATCATACCGCTCTTGAAAACGATTGCAATGGATTAAAAATGTAGCATTAAAAAAACCCATTCCAGCAGACATCAAAGTTTTTTTTTGCAATCAAATATAGTTTACAATTATATTAAAGGGCATAAGAAAGATTGACATTCCCCAAAAGCTTTTCCACCTATTTGTGCATTCTTTGTAACTTTATCATTCAATAATATTTTCATTATGTCCATTATTGCAGTCTGAGTTAGCTCTGCATTTCAACTTCATTCTCAGTAAAGAGATATGCTTCAGCTTGTTTGTGTTGTCCCCTTTCTCTCCACCTTTGAGACTCTCTGAACTTCTGTTCAGAAGTTCTGTTTTTAACTGTCAACACTCAGTTGAATATCCACAAATATTTCTTAATTTTTTGCAGCTGTAACTGTTAAAACTTTCTTACATTCAGTGTGTTGGATTTTACGTTCTTTCTCTACACAAGTTTGGTATGGGACGGAGTTTGTACAGGATATTACATGGTTCAGTCCTAAATATACTCATCTGACAGTGAAGAATGGTGGATCTCAGCTTTGTCCCTGCCACTATCTTGCCAATTTGATCCTTTATATACCTAATTTTATTTAAAATTAATTAGAAGAAGCCTTAACTCTATTAAAACCTATTCTGAGGATACATTCATGTTTGCATACCACTGGGAATTCCTTGATTTCAAAGGATCTAGAGCACAAAATGTTTTTCATAGCTATCTTTATACTGAGAATGAAAGAGCAGCAGTTTTACTCACTTGCAATTCTGCATGTAACTTTTTGTCTGCAAGCATTTTCCATTTCACAATGTAGATTGAAGACATATTTTTAGCCATTAAAAAGCCAGAGTCATGCTGTTTAGAGTTTGTCCTTGAGCCTTGTGACAACCATCTAAAGCATACCCATTATTATTTATTGCATCCATTTCTAAAATAGTTCAGCCTCTTTCCTGCTGCTATCTCCAGATAGTAATTATTAACTCAAACAAAAACACCTTCAACACCTCTTAGTTTAAACATACCAAGAACCTTATGAAGTGCCTTACTAGATAGAGTAGTTACCAAATCTCTGGTGCCAGTATTTCAGGAAGCTGTCAAAATCTCTTGGGATAATGCCTTCGGAAGTCCATGAATCAGAGGCAGGCACCAGTTTATAAGAATAAAATATCTATTTTGACATTGTGAGAATCCAGCTTTCTAACCTGACAGGAAAGCAAGTACTTAACACTCATTCCAACCAAACTGCATCTGACTTTGACACCAGTTTCTAGAAAGATGCAGTGTTAAGCAAGGACCTTGGAGCCAGACTGATAGCTTATCCTCAGCCTATGCTGAGATGGGCTATTGAACCCCACTTGGAGGGGTGATTACTAGTGACCTGTATAAATTAATGTCTATCTGTACAAATTAATAAATAATCTCCAACAGCCCAGAGTTGCTATCCACTTACATTCTCCAGATGATTCCCAATGCCTAGAACAATTTTGCTTATATATATATGTACACATGCATGCATACACATGTATATATACAAATATATATAGAGATATATACACATATATGTATATTAGGGTATACGTAAAAGTTGCATTTTACATAAATATATTTTATTCATGCATATATAAACAGTGTTTTCTCGAGTAACTAGAGCTAATAAAAAAGAAGGGAGAGAGTAAGTACAAAAGAGAAAGAAATATTCATAAAACATTTACCGAGACACTATTTCATGATTTTTCCAAGCGACTATGATTGCGAGCATATAGTGTTACTGTCCTTGATGTTTCTGTGGAGCTCTGAAATATTCCATTAATTACTGATTGGTCACACACATAGTTTTGGATAAGGTCAACTCTCTTCCCAGTGCAAATGTTACTGCCATGTGCAAAAATTAAACTGCAACTTTTAATTTGCATCTTTGAGCTCTTTGTTTTTCATTGCCATTTAATACTAAAAATAGTCACTGAAAATTAATCTCTGAAAAATGGAATTTCAGCTTTTATATTTTTTCTTCTGATGCTTTCACACGTGCAGACAAGAAAGATTAGTGTCAATTGTATACATGGATAAAACTATTTTTAAAATACTAAGCTGTATTTTGAAAGTGCTGATTGCTACTACAGCAGTCTGCTTGTATTTTTCTTTAAGTTAATTGAAATTAAATAATATGACTGAAGTAGTATTCATGGAAACAGTATCACTTTATTTAATTCCTTTCTGCAGTCTGCTTCAGCTATGCATCAAGACTCAGAAAATGTACAATTCCTCTTAAAGGATCCTCCTTGAGATGAAATAAATAAGAATGAACTAATGTTTCATCTGAGCAAGTGTGAAGTACTCCCTGTGCCAGTTGGAATCCTGCACAACATACAGCTGCTCCATGAACTAACTGCTCAGGCAAGGACTGTCCTGTGGTGTACGGCCAGCAGGGACATCTGAGAGATGAACCAAGTTCAGGGAGGTGGAATATGATCAGTATCTATCAGACAAGAGTTTGAGCTGTTCTTTGAACTCCCCAGGAGCATTTGCAGCCTCACCATTTCAGGCTGCAGTAGCCAAAATCCCTTTGAAGTACAGCTACAGGGCAGGATCTCTCTTTTTTTTTTATTTTTTTTTTTTTTTGTCTGTGATCTCTGTTCTCTATCTGTACTGCTAAGTAGATAACAAAATTGATCAGACGACATATTTTACTCATTAATGCTTCCTTATAGGATGCATAAGCATCTCATTTAATAATTTCAGTTACTATAAAATTTTTCATATAATTCTCAAGTCAATGGGAATTTTCCCTAAGAAAGGAAGGTGCAATTAATCTGTAATTCTGTGTGTATTAGCTTTCTTGTATAATCTCTCACCATATTACAGAATCAAACTGGTGTGTCTCAGCTGTCTTGTCAGTTCAAAGCACAGACTCATCAGTGGGGGTATAAATGAACAACCACGCTCTGGATATTGCATTTATTTGTGTGCTAACAGCATGTAGAAATCTTTGGTCACCACACCATCCAGGTGTCTTTCATAATTTCTAAATACTGTTTTGAACAAGACTCAAACGGATCTTGTTTAGTTCTTCACTTCCAACTGCTGAGTGATGCTGACAGTCTTTATCTTCATATGAATGATGTACTTTGAGTAGTCAAATAAAAAAAAAACCATAAATCTGATGCTCTAACTATATGTATTCTTTTCTGACATGCTTTCTTTCCTTTTACATTTTATTTCTTAATATGGATAGGTCTGTTACTACATTATCCACTGCATCCTGTCCTGCTTGTAAGTAGATTAATACTTCTGCAAATCTCAGGATTAAAAACTATAATGATATTGTAAAATGGAGGACACTAGCTATACAAACAAAAAAGGCTGCATTTCATCTTTGTTTAACATTTTAAGGACTACAGTAATGAAATATTATTAAATAACAAAAGCAGAAAAAATACAAGTTACCCACTTCAGTTTAGGATTAGCATTTATTTAAAACAGGATCCTTTGTAACAATGACTACATAAAGTTAAACCATACGATGCAAATATATTTTAATGTTTTCACTGAATTCTACTGGGAATTCATTGAATTCCAGTCAACTTTTCTCACTCTGTTAAATTTGGAGGCCATTACTAGAAACATATGTCTGTTATTTTTTCTGCTGTGTAACTGAATGATGACTTCACAGATTAGATTTAAAAAAATCCTAAACACTCTAGACAAATTTCCATAAAAGTGTCATTAGCGGAAGGCTATTTTTTGAGTTCTGAGATTATCAGTCCAACTCACTTATAAAATGCAACAAAAATGTTTACCTGGCCTGATTTAGAATAATCTAATTTCTAATTACACTAAAGGAAATAATTTCCACACCTGTAAATCAAGCTGAAATAAGAGTTTTTATTTATGTTTCAGAATCCTCAAAAAAGGAAATGTTAGGCATTTGTATTACTTTGGGCATTCAGTTTATGTGAACACAAATTAAGTTGCAATGACAAATAAAAGAGAAACTATCAGTCTTAAATGAAATACAGACTAATTCATTTTAATAGATACTGAGGAGTACGTTTAAAAAGAAATGACAGGCAGCGCAATACGCTTTTCTGTGTAAAGGCGATATGCATTGTCAGAACAGGGCCAATGAAGATATGCAGAAAAATATTGACAGTGTTTCATGAAGCAGCTTTAAGTAGCCTGCTCAACTAGTTTAACTAGTCTGTTTAAATAATTTAGACCTACTTAGTTATTTAGACTAATGTAGGGTTTTGGAGCATCATGCGTGGTCAGCCCTTAGAAGAAAGGGCAAGAGCAGCAACAAGGTGTAACAATTGCCCAGTGGCAGATTTTAGAGGCAGATTTTACTGAACTGGTCCAGGCTACTTCTACCACAGCACTGCCAGAGTAAAGAAAGGGTAATGTCAAGCACGTCATCTTCATCTACATGAGTCTAACTTACATTTGTAACATGTGCCTTTAGAAGAAGGGTCAGAGAGGAAAGCTTTCTGCCCATTTGTTCATTTACACGGGAAATACTAAAAATGAGAGAGTAGTTTAGGCCTGTGAATTTCACTGTTTTTAATTGGGTGAGTAGACAGCATAATACATTCTGAGCATCTCTGAATGTCAGCAGTGCCACTGAGTAACACGTTATGGGATTCTTAAAGCAGGCATCCTAGACTGATATTTAAGTATTCTTTAATCAATGTTCGAAGAGTTTGACTTAAACAAGACAAAAAAAAAAAATAAAAATCCGTTTTCCAAAAAGAGAAGGGTAAGACGGGTCAGTTCATCATTCACTCACCACAAAATGTCTTTGTGTACTCAAAGTAGACGTCTCAGCCAATTATTTAAATAATGAAGCAGCTGCCTACCGGTAATGAGCAGTTCTTCATTTAAATGGTAAGTATACTCTTTAAATACCATCTAAATATGATTTAAAAAGTGGTAGATAGATCACTAATGCCTAAAATGGTATCAAATGTGCAAATACTTAATTTTGGTTCTTTCACAAATGATTAAGGAAAACACAGGACTCTTAAACGTGACAAGGTTATCACGTATTTCAGCAAAACGAGTTTGAGTTCATCTCTGTTTTCCCATACATTCACAAAAAAGATGCAGTGATGGCGAACCATTGTAAAGACTTCAACTTGCACCAAGCAGAATCTCTTATTAATTATCTTATTCTTACACAATTATTTATTGCAGAATGGTACAAAGTTTAGTTATCTGTAGACACCATGCATGGAAAGAATACATATACACACATACAAGCACAGTCATGTAAGCATTTTTGTATATCATAGAATCATAGAATAGCTGGAGTTGGAAAGGACCTTAAGATCATCTAGTTCCAACCCCCCTGCCGTGGTTGCCATTGGCAAACTTTAGCCCATTGTTTTGCTTTGTTATTTCCATAAACAAGTTCATCAACTTGTAATAGTCATTTTAGTACACAATTTTAAGGTAGTACAAAAACGAAATTATTTATATAGTTTAAAAAGTACAAGAAGTTGAAAATTAAATATGTAATTCTGGAGACAGTGACTCTAGTGTTAAATTAAAACTTGGAAAATATAAAAGATGTATTCTTTAATAAAAGAACTATTTGTAGACACACATCAAGAAAATAGATGACAGTTCAATTTTTGATACCCATCAATGAATAAATTTTACAAAATGAGACATTTTGAAATGAGGGTGGCGAGGAACTGGCACAGGTTGCCCAGAGAAATTGTGGCTGCCCCATCCCTGGAAATGCTTAAGGCTAGGTTGGACAGGACTTTTGAGCAACCTGGACTAGTGGAAGGTATCCCTACCTATAGCAGCGGGGTTGGAACTAGATGATCTTTAAGGCCCCTTGGTGGTTGGGGTTACCCATTGCTTTGTCTCTGGTTTTTGGACGCAGTGCAGTGCTAGATCAGTAAGTGAAGTGGGTAAAACAAGCTTCTAGTCCATCTTCTAGTGTAATGTAAAGTCTATTTAAATCAGTTGAGTATATAATCAATGAAATGTAAAGTCCTCAAGCTCCAGACATATCAAATATTAAAGTGACAATACATTGCACTTGGTCATAGCTAGATCTTAGTCTGTAGTCTGTTGGTAGGATTGTTATGACTATCTTTTCAGTTAAGTAATTAGAAGCTGGAGTTGTCTATGTAATGTTTCCCCTTTTTGAAGTTATTCTTCAAAAACTATGAATTCTGCTTAAAGACTGGATCTGAATCTTGAGGCTGTATAAGCATTGTTAAATGTCGAAACAGATAGTGGAGGCTCTCAAATCTGTCCTAAAATATCTCTGGGTTGTTTTCTTCTTTTATACACATAGTTTCCTTTTAGAGTTTTGTTTCAGAAAAGAATTTCAGATAATAAAATTATGAGCTTTGTGAGCTGATGCTTAAAGTATTAGGGTTGAAGAAATACCTGTTTGTGCCTGTAGAAAGGCAGTGGGAAGAAATTTAAGGCTCTCCTAGTGAGTCTGTAATAACAATTCACCTTCCCAGTGAGTCCGCAATATTGTTTCTTCTGCTTCTGGGAAGGAAATAGAGAAGAAAGTTTGTTGGAGGGAATTTCAGTGGGAACAGAGAAGTCATTCTGCTTAACAGAGTAGGGAAAAATCGAACTTGTGCTAATGCAGTTGGTGTTCACACTAATGCTCAGAAGCTGAGAATGACTGAACATAAGGATGATTGTGTGGTTAAAGCAGTGATGCCTGACTCAGGAAATCTGAGTTCATTTCCTGGCCTTGGTATCTCTTGAGATTTGCGCAAGAGATTTAATCTCTCTGCTTCCATTTTTTTTTTTCTTTTTCTTCCTGTACCACTGGGGAGTAATTACGCTTCAGATTGTTCTAAGAATAAATGCATTAATGTGGTTGGTCCATTTAGGTTCAGGCAAAAAGACATACAAATGCTTCAGTTCTTGTTCCCTTATTTTTTACAAAAGGCCTTTTGGCTATCTACAGGGTAAGTGGAGTATTCGTGCCTTGTGTCTAGAAAGGTGAGGAGGCACCTGCAGTGCCTGGGCTGACCTCTGTACTTAAGTGTTACACCCTGGCACTGCGCCCAACCTTTAGTCAAGAGGTGTTGGCAGATGATGCTTACCAGTTACAGGAGGGTTGGTTTTCCCCTGCATGAACATAACTTGAAGCTACTGCACAGCTTGCTTCCTTTGGGAGGGCTGGTGAACCAGGCAGGCAAAAACGCAGAAATATTGGCAGTCAAAACTTCTGAGAAAAATGAAACTTTGGAAATCTGAAGCCAAAGCACAGCAATATTTGTGCTGAAAGGCTAAGGTGACACATACATGAAGATTCCAAACCACAGGAGATGCTGAAACACAAGCCCCAAGGCGGCTAGGAAAAGCATTGTGGTATAAAAACTGAGTGAAATGATCCTGAACCGTCTCACGTAACCACAGGCAAGTAACTTCCTGAACCTCATGGAAGTTTTTGGTATTCTGTCAGTGCCTTCTGACTTCTGGCACAGGCAGAAAATTGGAAGAAATCAAACTTGCAAGTCCTTGCACGAACACCAGTGTAGAGAAAGCCTAGTCTCCTGTGGATTTGCACGTTGCTGGTGACTGCATGAGTCCTTCCAGGCTTTTCACGTGGCTGGCACACTGATGAAGTCTCTTTCCCCTGTCAGTACTCTCCATGGCCCAGCACGCTCGCAACGCTTTCACCAATCACATTTTTATCTGCTTCCACCAATGGGCACACCGTGTGTTAGGGCACACTGCAAAACGCTGCCAGCGGGCCCGTAGGCCTCGTGTCCTTGCGAGCCCCGGGGGACAGAGGCAGTGCGCGGGCGGCGCGGCCGAGGCGCCACGCCACCGGAGC
>NW_009943776.1:0-2158 GCF_000696875.1 Nestor notabilis
TATTTTTATTTTTATTTTTATTTTTATTTCTTTAACACCTTGTAAATGGGGTGCCATGCCAGCACATGATTTCCCCACTGGGAACAAGAAGAAGTCTTTAGTTACCTGGAGGTTTCAGTCGTGATGGAACGGGCTGAGCAAAGAGGAAATGGAGTGGTGGGTAACTCCCAGTACTGCTTCTCCAATAATCCCGCTGAAAAGTAAGTGCTACCAAAATGCCACTATCCAGGAGCTTGTTAGTTTCTTCAGGGTACTGGTTGCAGTCTGGTAGTGGGATAGAGCCAGCGACAAAACTTATCCATCCCCCAGGATGAGCGTGTGCTTCTGCTGCTCAGGAGCTGCTGGTTTGGATCTGGGCTGTGTAAGAACACACGTATTTTTCTTTCTTTTACCAGAAAAACCCAGCACTTGAAGGCTGAATAGCTCCTTTTTGTAGTGGATTTACTTTTACTAAACCCTTCCAGATAAGAGCATTGAGTTGTTTGATAGGAGCCGAGAACTTGTCTCTGTGTTGTGCACATCAAGGTAGAGTTAAACTGGTCTGTTGACCCACGGGTCAAACCGGTGTCCATCAACTTACCTTCCAACAGCCTTCAGATGATTGTGGCCATTCCCGTTTGCTCTCTGACCTTTTAAGTCTCTCTCCTTCGAGCTCACAGCAATGTCTATCAAATTTCTTGTCCTGCTTTTCCCATTATTCCAGTTTTTCACTGTAATTTTCGAGTTTAAATTTTCAATAGAGCCATGATGGGAGATGTGTGCAGCTGAGGCAATGTAAAACACCACTGTCTGCCATAGTGTCTTTCCCACTAGCCTTGGCCTGTGCCTGCCGAGACTATACAGCAGTCAAAGGGTGTTGGCTTCTTTGCTTCCAGCCTAGGAATGTGAAAGTAGAAAGCAAGAAATGGAATCTCAGACGTTTTATTTGTGGATGTGATGGCTAATCTAGCTGTCAACACCTTCACAGCTGTAAAGGTGACGGAGCGAGGATACTTGATGCAGTCCAACAAATCTTTCAGTATGAACAGTTGTAAGTATGCACTTGCCAAAACCCGCCACACTTCACTTACATTCCGTGAAGCGGCCTCTGGTTTGGTTTAGCTTTGGAAGAAAGAGCTGAGAAAAGGTGTGAACAAATTAGGTGTGTGGCTGCTCACACTTTCACCAGATTTATAACAAAAAGGCAAACCTCTTTTGCTGTATCAGAATAACCTTGTGTTTCTTAGTATAAATCAGGGTCTGCTTTCTCAGAGCACACCATTATATTTTGCTTTAGTATCCTAAAAGTATTTAAAAAATTATCCTCAGTGTTTCCATGGAGGATAGCATGTTCTGCAAGAGCTGCACC
This sequence comes from Nestor notabilis, assembly GCF_000696875.1. Taxonomy (NCBI): domain Eukaryota; kingdom Metazoa; phylum Chordata; class Aves; order Psittaciformes; family Psittacidae; genus Nestor; species Nestor notabilis. The sequence continues at coordinate 1,349 of NW_009943776.1, forward strand.
AACATTTTTTGCTATTGTGTGTGTGGCATCTTTTCAAGCTAGCTGGCTGTCTTGTGCTAAAGACTATGGGGAAATTGGTGTACATCAGGAAGGTGCGCATTGAGAAAAACTGTGCCATTTAGGACAACTACTGCATTTCCAGTTCTATGGCTTTCTAACTGCCACTTGAAATTATTCACTTTTTAAGAAAAGGGATTAGGGAAGTGGGGGATAATGGCAATCAATACTGCATAAGAGCTTTAGTGGGGTGACTAAATGGAGTAACTCCATTTTACACTTGTGGATTTTGAAACAAACTAGGGGGATCCCACATAACAACTTGAGTGGTGAACAACTGTGCAAGAAGCATATTCATACCACCTCTAAGGCCCGCCAAGAGGCCGATAACAGACCCACCTTCCAGGGAGTGACTTCAGTCTTGGAACTTGGAGGTTTCCATCCAAAGTGAAAAGTGCAGAACACAGTCATGGAGCACCACAACTTTTGCAGGTGAGGGGTTGGGAGCCCCAGGGGCAGCCTCCACATCATCCTGCTCCAAACACTGTCCTGGGCTTTCCCTTCAGGTCAGGGATGGAGAATGGAGGGTTGTGGGATTGTAATACTGAAACTCCTCAAAGAGTGCCAAAGAAACTTTGTCCTTAGTGAGGGATAGAGTGATGGATGTGTGCGAGGCTCCTTTTGAACATCTTTTGCTCTTGGGGAGATAAAATGCCGTACAAGTTTCCTTTGCAGGGATGGGAAAATAATATAAAATAATTATTTTTTTTTAAATTTTTTTTTTCTTTGCCGGCAACACATGGTGTTTTATAC
>NW_009943777.1:0-2353 GCF_000696875.1 Nestor notabilis
TGGCAGGAGCCGGCAGAGCCCGTCACCGAGCAAGAGCTCCGCGAGGAGCTGCGGAGGGTAAAGGATGACTACAACATCGCCACAGGTACTGGGCAGGCGTCCAGAGCGCACCATCACCCCCCCTTCACCCTCCCACCATTGTGCTATGACAGAACAGGTCCTGTGTTAGGTTCTCACGAGCACAAAGCCTCCCTCCACCTTCGACTTGAAGACCGCTTGCACTAAAAGCGCTCAGTCTCACCCCCTTACACAATAAAACCTATCCAAGAGGGTCCCAAGCACCATTCTGGGGCATCCAGCAGCACTTCTGCACGCTGGCAGACCTGTTACCAGCTCTAGCAGTTCCCAGAGCAGCTCCTGCCTCACACAGTGAGGTTAGTTTAATATATATCACAGCAAAGTACCACAGAACGCATTACCAACCAGCATCACCGTGGCTGCAGCATTAACTTCACCCAGTCTACACTCAGGTGGTTACAGCAGCACCTCTGTGTGTGCTTACCTGAAGGAAGGAGCCATGGAGCTATAGGCAGGGATGCAGTTTAAGAGCACTTCTCCAACCTTACAGGTACCATCTCCTCCTTGCAAAGACAACTGGAGATCAAAGAATCCCAGCTCCGGAGAACGAGATCTGAAACTGAAATGCTCCAAAAGCAGCTCAGAAAGCAAGAAAACCAGTTACAAGACATGTCTGACAAGGTAGTGCCGGAGGGCAGGGTGGCCATCCTCAGGGATTTGGGCCTCAGGCAGCCGCTCCCTTCCTCACAGACAGGAGGTGCACCCGGGAGCTGTGAAACTGAAGTGTGAAGTAATTTCTTCTTAAGTTTTGCAGTCTGAGAGAGCAGAAATGTGAAGAAATGACGATGACAACAGAGGAGGAGAACTGCAGCCTCCGACAGGTAAACTCGGCGCAAAGCTGCTATAGGAAATTCTTGTATTAGTTGATTAGCTGTGCTTGTTCCAGGCTCGGGGGAAGTTTGTCACGTAAAACCCCAACTCAGTCCAGAAATGTCTGAGAAAACACCAAGTAACAGCAGCCACCAGTACTGACAATTGCTGTCAGTCTGGAGACTCTGCCCGGGAAATAGAAGCAGCATCTGGACCAGACACAAGGAAGATGCAGCCGAGCCTGGTCACTTCCTTCCTCACAATCAGGGCTTGATTTCTGCACCTCTTCAGGTGATCATGGAACAAGAATCGAAGCTGGCGGCGCAGAACAAGCTGATCACTGAGTTACAGGAGACCGTCCGACAGCTGCGGACAGAGGTGCGCACCCACCGGTACCACGTCCACAAGCAGCAACGGCAGCAGGAGGAAGCCCAAAGAGAGGTTAAGACACTGCAGCAGAGGGAGCTGCAAACTCGCGTGGCGCTGGAGCTCGTCACCAGCAAGGTAAGCGCAGCCTCCGCTTCAGCCTCCTCCCTCCCTCCTGCGAGACACTCCAACCATTTCAAGTAGAGAACATGAAAGCACAGAGGTATCATCCTTGGGCAGAAGCACCGCAGGAGATGCACCAGGGCACTGCAGCCCTGGCTGCCCTCCGCAGCCACAGGGCCAGGGGAGCGGGAAACTCAGTCCATTTCCTTCCCAGCTTTTTAGCATGCAATTCTTACATCACTTACAAAGCAAACAGGCCTCAAACATCAGAAGCCCTTGAGAAACTTGAGTTCAGAACAGTTACATCACCAAGTTTCTAATAGCCTTCCAGATTCAAAGTAACAGGTATCACCTTAAGTCCATCTCATGCAAACACGTGTGCCCGGTGGCAAGCACAGAGCCCAACACCCAGGTAAGGGACTCAGTCCAGCCCCAAACACATCATTATCACAGTACTTGCAGCAAAACCCACTCAAACCACCTGTAATTTCACATCAACAGGCCTTCCACTGAAGTAGCTAGGCTAGATAACTAGCACTCTGTCCAAGTCTGACAGTGTAGTCTCTGTAAATCCGTGTGAATGCCAAAGGATTGTATATAAAGACTATATACAAAGCACATCTACTCTCCTCTTTTATCAACAGTTTGAAAAGTATCGGAACAAAATAATTCAGGCTACATTCAGCACAGCAGGCATCAAGCCTCCCCAGGCAGAGACCACGGATGAAGAGGTGCTGGAGGCAATGCAGGTATGTGGTTTGCGTGAACTCTGCTCCCAGCAGGGACTGATGAGGTAGGAGAGCACTCTGCAGCACTGCTCTCCACCTAACGCATTCCCACCTCCTTCCACACCCCTGATTTTCAGAAAATCATTAATGAACGCATCGAGTTCCATCAGATGCTCAAGCAGAAAGGTGTGAGAGTCCCATCGCTCTACTGCACCGACACCACCGCGCCACCTGCTAGTAAGGGAAAG
>NW_009943777.1:2384-7115 GCF_000696875.1 Nestor notabilis
TAGTGCAAGGCAGCAGCATCTAACGCCTGAAAAGTAGCCCTGATGGCTGAACAGAACACATCACCAACTTCACGCTCCTCTTCCCTGGGTTTGAGACTGATGAACTAACAAATTAAACTCATGTTACTGACACCAAGTTCTGCAGGAATCTCTCATTCAGTTGTTTCAACTGACTCACAGCACAAATCACTGCAAACCACTGGTGTGTAGAAACACTCAACTTCACAGGGAAGCTCAAAGCACTACTACTGACTGCTTGGCTACAGGTAGCTAGAAAGCACCAAGTTCTTGTTTTTGCAGTGTTCAATAGATACTGGGGCCAGGTTGTATAGTTACACGACTGGAAAACTCACCAGTGCCAAAATTCATCAGTGTCCAAACACGACAGTGAGATACGACTGCAAGAAACATTTTATTTTCCCACTCATACGCAAGTCCCAACACGTGGATGTATTTGACACACCAGTTAGAGCTCTGCATCACTTTTAACAGGACAAAACTCCATCTGTAGGTCACCATAGCTTATGGAGAGGTTTGAACTCATACAGGTGGTTGCCCGGATGTAGTTGTCACCCACAGAATCACTCCAACTACCTGTATGCCAACACTCCTCACATGGAAGTGTGAGAGAAAACACTCTGGGCACGAGTGCTTGTACTCTAGGGAGACAAAAAGCTTTAGTAGTGTCAACATTAAGCAGCATCAGCCCTCTGAGTGGACATGAACTTCACAAGCGAGAATGAACTTCATGCTCCATCAACAGTAACTCAGTGGTTACACAACAGGGTCGCTACAACTGGTGCTTCCACAAGGATGTGTGATGGCTCTACAATGCACTGGGACACACAAACCCCTGCAGTCAATTCAACTGACTTGGCTTAGAAATGGAAGCTGTGTTAATGTCTGAAGACAGAAACCATCACTTTAAAACACACTCCTTGAGTTCTGACAGCAATTACATTGTCACAATTACTCCAGATAGAAAATCACGCTGAATGAGGTGTTAGTGAAGTTGTTTGGCATTCCATCCTCAGTACTGGCGTGCAGCACGTGGCTTTGTTTCAATGCTGTCACCTACTGAGCTCTCAGTTTAGCTGACAAAATAATAATCCAGCTGAAACACACCAGGAAGAAAGAGATCCAGCAGCAGAACATGACTGCACTCATGTTACAGAGGCTGACATGATGGTTTTCTCTACAAGTGAGCATGTTCTGACTTCCAGCACCACCTCTGCCTCTCAGTTCTCCTGACCTAGTCAGAACACTGATGGCTTTCTGTTAAGGCTGAAGGAACACAACCCTGCTTGCCACAGCCTATCAAACTTCATAGTAGCTTTTACCTACCCAGGCAGGATGTACTGCATCTTGTCCTTAGAAACCCAAACCACCTCACTGCATACAAGCTGCACTGCTGAATATGGTAAAAAAAAAGAAAGGAAATAGAATCATCTCGTGAACTGTGACAGCTGCTAACGTATTACAGTCAGGAGAGAAGAAACTGTGCTTAGGTCAGTTTTTGAAGGATAAAGTACTTTCAAGTTTCCATCTGTGTCCACCACTCGAACCTGCTCCACAACCATCGGCTGAGTGTTTTGGCTGGGGTTCAAAGCTGCTGGTCCACAAAGAGCATCAGATTCATTATCCGAGCCTGAGTCTTCCTTGTTTTCCAAGGCAGATCTGTTCAGTTCTGCAATTTTCTGTTAAAAGCAAAATACAGAAAACAAGATTAATTCTGCGGCCGAGGCCTGACGGCAGCTCCAGGTTGATTCCAAGGTGTGGATCTTGCCAGCCTCTGGAGGAGTATCTGCATGGAAAAGCTCTTCAGTGGGTGAGAATCTTCCAGGAAACTGAATGGGCTTCTGATGAAGAACACTGCTGTGTTCTCCAGGAGGCTCCACTCCTCTGAACAGCTAAGACAGAGCTCAGGCTTTTCAAAGCACTGGATCCTAAGCACCAAGAGCCTGCTGTGGGCAGGTACTTAATGGGACTGTTCTGCTGCTAAAACAGTACCTGAAAGATCACCCTGCAATCACAGTAGGACCAAGAAAGCTAATTTGACAGGCTGAGGCAGGCTGAGGTGAGAAACCTCCCCTAAAGAATCTATTGGCAGCACTTGAAGCCGTAAGAGCACTAAGAAGGGAAGGTGTTCGAAGACAAACCGTACATTTCTAATCGTGCTATTGCAATGTTATTTACCCGGGTGAGTTCTCAGGCCTGCCAGGTAATCAAGATATGACAATATAACAACTTTTTGCAATATGGGCACAGAGGATGCAAGGACGGAAGCAAGGATGCAAGAGGAAGTGAAGGAGAGGGAAGAATTACTAGTCCTGAACTAAACATCAACTTCTGTGTTCTTCTCAATTCACGTGGGCAGCACACATTTTGCTGAGAACAGACAGGATTATTTTCCTGAGCTACCTACCAGAATTAGTGTGTCCATGACATCTTTGCATATCTGTAAACTGGTATCACTTGTCACCTCCAGGAATAGATCACGGGTGTCTTTCCTGATCTGTAAGAATTTCACAGGTAAAGCAAGTGAGGATCGGAGCACACTCCCCCACAGCCACTTGACACCACTTCATGCACAAACTGAACAGAAGATGTTCATTCAATGCAACTGGACGCGAAGTGCTGCCTTGCTTTATAAGTCAAAAACCATACTCCTGCCCTTCAACAAAGCCATCTCTGCAAAGGCAGGTGGTGCCCTTGGAACAGAGCTCTGGCCAGAGCTTGCCAGATTGGCAAAGGTGAAAATGCCACTCCCAGGTCCAGCTCAATCTGACCACCAGCAGACAAGATTCAAGTCTGGAGGTTTGTATTTGGAATGCAACCACAGCTTTCTGTGCACATCTCTGAATGTGGAGCTCACTCGCAGTGGAAAACCCCCTCACTGTTTAATTCTGCTTAACACATTTCCACTAACAGAGTACCTTTGTCTTCTCGCTGTTGGTTATGGGTGGGAAAGAAATCACGACGCCCTCAGCATCCACCAGACATGGGTAGTTGTCTTTGCCATCCAGTAACTGGAGATACCTGCCAGGAAAAACAAAGCAGCAAAGAGTGAGTAACTGAACCAGCAGCAGGATGCAGTGGCACAAGAGTGTGACAACACCAAACTGGGGTGTTCCTGGCCCACCATGGAGCAAAAAAAAAGAGTCAGAACAGGAAAATTCAGTGAAACTGTATCATGGAGATACATGAAAAGTCACAGGATGTCATCTACTTACCTGTGCAGTCCAGAGACATTCTGACGCTTCTTCTGCTTCCTCTGCTCCTCAGCTTCTAACTGCAGCTGGCGGAGAAGATCCTTTGCCTTGATCTCCTTTCGACCCAGGGGTGTTATCTACACAGCACAGAACAAACACCTGAATAAAGAGCCACTCAAACATGGGTGTTATCAGAACTCCGCAAGCAAGGCAATAACTGAATTTAAACCTTTGTGTGAGCTACAACACCCACTGGAAAACCCCTTGTTTGTACTAATTCCATTCTATACAGTTCCAGAAGACAGAAGAGAAACAAGTGGAGAGGCCCATGGATGCCACTGGCCCTACCTTCAGTGTGTCAGGAGGCTGAACATCATACATCAGAGGAGCTTTGATCAGCTGCAGGTCATGGGTGGCAATGGTGGCCACTGTCCGCTTTTCACAGATGTCTTCATGCAGTTTAGTCTAAAACAGAAAGCACGCCATCAAAGCAGACCAAAAACATCCACGTGATTTATTCCTCAGAACTACTCTTCTCAGATTCTTCTGTATTTAATGCTTGTAGCTACTCAAGTAACATTTCTGCATTAAATAGAGCCTTCCTGCATAGTATTTTCCCTGAACTGCCATCCGAGCGTGCAGATAGTGAGTGTAACACACGACACATTTCTCAACTAGGAAAACAAATGGTTTTAAATCAGAAAACAATCACAAACACAGTCCTGTAACCTGAAAGCAGCTAACCCCTGCCATCTAATGGCTGCGCAGGCCAGAAGCCAGGGGTGCCAGGTTGTGGTTACCATACCTCCTGGTTTCAGCACACATCAGGGAACCTGGAGCCAAACCAAGGCACTTCTAATGTGGATGTGGTTCATTATTAGCTCTCAACAGGTTCCACAGCACCAAGGAGCTGTTGTGACAGAGCAAACGCAATCGTGTGCACGCTCATTGCCCTCTCATGGGAACACCTGAGCTCCTGTTGTGTTCCTCAGGAAAACCAGTTCTGCTTATTCCAGAGTGACTGGGCAGCAGCCCTGCTGCACCTCACCAGCTCACAGGTGAATAGCTCACCCTAAGCTTCAGAAACTCATCTGCTGGAAGGAGTCTGGAACAGTCTCCTTCCAACTCTGCTACCAACGCTCCCGTAACAGAAGACCGCAGTGGTTACCTGTGCGGACAGGAACCTCTTCAGAGCATTTCCTGGCTTTAAGTTCACTCCTTTCAGCACGCAGCACACGATGAAGGGTCGAACATCTTTGATACCCGGGCTCACTTTGACCACCAAGGGTGCCGGGTTTTCGGAGACGTGCAGAACCTTCACCAGCAGCTTGCTCGCCTCTTCCACCTCATCCTGCTCCCCATCCCCACTGTCCTTCTTCTGCTGCTTCTCCCTCTTCTTCTTCCTGGCCTCCTCTCTGGTGCTCTCAGCCTTTCCCTTCCCGCGGCCCCCAGCCCGCAGGTAGTCCAGGATGGCTTTTGTCTGGCAACCATTGACCATCTTCTCCAGCCGCTTGTCCTT
>NW_009943778.1:0-8594 GCF_000696875.1 Nestor notabilis
TTCCAACCCTAACTATTCTATGATTCAATAAAACAGTGACCTGCCACAGCAGCGTGAACTTCATCCAAACAGAACATCACGGCAAGTCTGTTTCCATCAAATAATGCACAGGAGATGGTAGATCTAGCTGTTGACATAATTACAGAGAATTTAAGGAATCAAAGTTAGATCATCCATCTGTCCTCAGAGCAAGTCTACTACCGGGAGGAAAGGAGAGCATCCATCAGGCACTGAAGGCAGTGCTAGGACGAGAAGAAAATAATATGAATCATTCAGTCACTGCAGGCAACTGCTTAAAATTATGTTTCTGCATAGATTTGGGTGAGTATTGGCATGGTTAATAATTTTTAATAATAAGAAAGTCAGCTCATGGTTAATAGAGCTGACCCTATAAAAGTCAAGTTTTGAGGCAAGAACTATTATAGCATGCAGAACAGAATTATTTTTTCCTCATTACAAGATACAATCCAGGAAAAAAAAACCCTCTACATTCTAATCATTGTTGAAAAGGAGTTAGCTAACAATATGCTGTGGCTGGGTGAGACAAACAGAGGCATCAGCAAACAAAATCAGCTTATTGATCATGTCAGTAGGGTTATTTTGATTAACATCTAAAGCCAAGCACATCTGGTGAGAGTCCTAGCTAAAAGATCTCCATGCTTGGACAGCACACAGATCCCCCACTTCAGCTGTTTGCAAGAAAAAAATAATCACTACTTTTGGTACTAAAAGTAAAAATTCCAAAGGAATAAACCTTGAAAAGTAAACTTTTGCCTTATCTTAGTTAAATGTTAAGCATTTAAAACAAACTTGCCTACAGAAGTTACAGAGAGTTTGACACCTCTCAGATCATTAATGACAATCTAAACTTAGAAAGCCACCAAGTGATTTTCAGAGCCTTGTTTGGATAGGTGAGGAATACTAGCAATATCAGATAATAAGAAATTTAAATGAAAGCTTGAAACTTTATTTGGCTTATTAAAAAAAAAACCCAACAAAATCTTTTATTAAGTCTCTAATGAAGAAAAAATTTCATATAATCTGTAAAATCAATAAACCATTTATACAGATCAAAACTATCACATCTTGCAAAACAAATTTCCTGTGAGTGATAAAGCAACATATAAAATGCATTGTGTGTGGCATTGCCCATAGTACAGCATATCAGCTCTTTGTTAGGGAACCAACAGGCTAGAAGGGGGAATACAAATTCTCTAGGGGCATTCCTGACTTTCATGTCCTCTTCTTTCTACTCAGACAGGGGATCAAAATGCAATCACAGTCACTAGCTACCAACTAAGAGGTGAACTGTTTTGTTTAGAGCACAAGAGAGAACTCTGAGAACAAAATCCCACAACTGAGTCACCAGGGTTATCCACACTTACTCAGGACCCGTTTGTTTTGAAGCATGGGTCATGTGTTCCATCTTCAGTAAGGACACAAGAGAAGAACAAACCCATAGATTCTAAATTTAAAGTTCTGTGACTCTGTTTTCTCTTTGCGAATACGAGACATGGAATTCTTTCAATAGAAAAACATATTCTCACTGCTTCTTACTGTCCAAGCTCGAATTGCAAGATACCAGAAGAGTCCTGATGCTCACCCCAATGTCACCAGCAGCTCAGGCAACTGTGCAGCAATGCACACCCTGTCATTGCAGGACCCCTGCGTAGCAGATGCAGGCAATCAGACTGCCTGATCTGCTAGTCCTTTGTCTCTGGGGACCCCAGAGAGAGACAGGTCACAGAATGTTTACACTGCAGTCAGAAGCATCTCTCCAACAGGACAACTCACTGGACAGAGCACCATTGGGTGCTGCAGTCTCCAGCTACTGCCTCGCACTGCAGTCACCCCAATCACAGATAAACTCTGACAGGTAACCAAACACGTATTTCAAATCTGAAGTTTCACACCTTTGTGAAGCAAAGAGGTCTGGGTCCTCTGCTTCTGGATTCCATTTTGAAAATGCTTTATTAAGGAATTCCTATTCACAAGATTAATATATCTGAACTATGGACTTGTGAGATCAAACTTGTAATTTGCAACAAAGAAAAGCAGTGTAACAATCACCTATTTCATTTTGCAAAGCATCTTTTCCAAGAGAGATTTTTCATTGTACCAGTAAATTGTCTAACTACATGTTTTTGCAACACTTCTTAGATTGTAGAGCTGATAAAGAAACTTCCAAAACCTAACGAAAAAGCTAAGCTTCTGCCTTTCCAATACATCAACTTGGTTCTCCTGGTGACTTATAAAATAAATAGTCACAGAAAAACAAGTCCAACAGCACATTTAAAACAAGAAAACCCTCTGAAAGTGTCTTTAAAAAATAGTAAATTCCCCAAACACAGAATTCGGAGCTAAAATTTGCTAATTATGTGTTGCTGAGTGTGACACTAAAAGAAAAAAAATGACCTGTCAGGCTCCCTGGAGAGCCTTATTTTCACTTTCCAGATATAGTTTAGTGTGTGGTGTCCCTGCTCATGGCAGGGGGGTTGGAACTAGATGATCTTAAGGTCCTTTCCAACTCTAACTATTCTATGATTCTATGTATATCTAAAGCAGGACAACAAGAAGAATTAACAGTGTTCCCAAAGGTAGATAAAAGTATAGAATTTTGGTTGCGTGATCTTCAGCTAAAGCTCCACTACAGCTGATCACATCCATAATCTTTGTACCAACAATTGTCCTCAGAGGCCTTTACAAGGCTGTCAGAATTACTTTGAAACTGAGCTTTTCATATTCTTAATCTATTTTTGTAGGGCACTTAGAACAAATCATATTGAAAAACTAATGTAAAAAATGTAAATAAAACATAACTCATAATCAAAGTAATACAAAATCAGTAGCTCCAGAAAATTTCATAATACATGCTTTTTTTTTTTTTTTTTTTTTTTTTTGATTGGAATTGTGTCCCTCCTTTTTGTCTTTTGACTGATTTATGTCTGATGACCCATTTCAACAGTTTTCTGCTTTGATGTTTGGTAGAATTTGAAAAGGATGCTTTCTTAATCCCAGGAATGTAACAAATCTAAACCCAGGATTTCTCCTAGCTTTGACAAAGTATCTTTTACAGCACACATACCTTTACTGCCTGTTCAGTGCTGAATCTCAGCAAAACTTTAATTTCTCTTAACTATCAACCATTTAATGTTCCACTTTCAATAAGTTGTAAATAGTCTCACTAAAAATCTCTTTTACTCTAGTTACTCTATTTTACATCTTCCATGCTCTTGCAGTGGCATAATTTCATTGATTCTCCACTGCCATAAAGTCTTTCAGTAGCAGATAAAAATCAAAATGCCAAATGTAAAATATGAATTAAAAGTGGAGCCTGCTGCCGCCTCTACTAAAAATGAGTTTTGTCTAAAATTACAATCTACTATTTGGGTGATGTCAGGGCTGAGAGACAGTGATGGCAACATCTGTGAAAAGATCGTCCCACGACTGGAAAGGTCTTCATTAAAGGAATGGTTGTCAGAAAGTCATACAGAGGGACATTAGAATCACTGCCATCATTACACCCCCCCTGCCAACAAGACTGTGATGTCAGTTAGATGAATTGTAGACTGCACATACACACATTTTATCCACAATTTTCACATTAACATCACATCACATCCTCATTTTTGACACATGCCTATGAAATTAAGCTACATACATTTGCAAAAAAATACTTTTTCCTCAAGGCAAAAGCACTGAAATTTCTGTTTAAATATAAACAATAGAATGAGTAAAATGATAAACGTGACTAGGAAAATGTAGTGTCAAAACCCAATGTGAAATAAAAAAACCTTTTGTGAAGAACTCCCACACTAAATTCTGCTCTTGTAAGCTCAGAAATGTTGACCTTTTACTACATGCCCCACAAAGCTGTACAGTGGTGACCCCACAGTGCAGGCTGTACTCTTGTACTGATGCAAAGCCTGATTTGTTCCAGTCCCTGGATATCTAACACAGGTGAGTGATAGCACTGACAAGAGGCTTCTTGCCAATGTAACTTCCTGGGTGGCTCTAAAAGCAACCATACAGAATGCACATTAAGATTAGAAAAGCTACTTGCATCCAAACTGTCTAACTAAACCCACAATCCAGAGCCTCTCTCAAGTGGTATTTACTTTTATTCCTGAAGCTTTTGAAAATACCATATTTTGAGAAGATTCTGAAAACAACATTCACTTTTCCACCTTCATATGTACAAGGCTGCTTAGGCAAACAAATGAAAAAAAGCAGTTTGGTTTTGTTCTTTTTCTTTCTTCATTTTTTTTAATAAAAAGAGACTCCAAATCCACATCTCCAAAATGCTTTTCAGTTAAGAGACCTTTGAAAATAGGTCTCAAAATCTAACAAACTCCAGTTGGGCAAGGTGCCTTCCTCTTACATATGTGGAGTCTACTCCTACAAAAAATTCCATGCTACCTCCAAAGACGTTTTGGGTGTTGCTGTAGTCTGTACGAACTATAGTTAGCTTTTGTAAACAAACCCACAGGAGAAGGGTATTAAAGAGCAATCTGTGGTCCTCTCCAGGGATTTTAAACTCCAGCTCCTGGCAGAATGGTCGAGAATCACCAATGACTGCACTAGGATGCTCTAGTAGTTAAAGTCTGAGCCACCCTATGGAAACACAAGCTTTGTGGCCACTCAGAATGGCAACACTGCAAAAGGATGTAAGCTCACGTTTCCATGGAGTGAAAGTTCAGTGCTTGTTCCTGTACACTATCTGCTTCGGTACACTGAAGTTTTTCCATGGAAAAGACTAGACACAGGTCAGTTCTTACTGCAATTGCCCTGCACTATCAACATCACTATGGAAACTTCTGAGTTTCATGCTAGTGCCTCAATCTTTAACACGCTATTTCACATGAGCTACTAGAAAGCGCAAAAATGTACCTGTCTAGTTTCACATACCACAAATGAAGGCACAGAGAGATTACGTGATTTCCTAAGAGTCACCCTCTGCAGCACAACAGGAACTGCACTGTTTCCTTCAACCTAGGTCAGCTTCCCAATCACCCATACTTCCTTCTTCTCTGATGCTCCTGTATTTAGGTGCTTCACAATAAAGGTGAAGCCTAAGAAAACACATCAATCAAGAAGTTCTGAGAACTTATTTAAAGAAACCCAAACTACACGGAATTTAAGACTCACAGTTCAAAAACAATTTTTTATTTTGGAAACACAATACAGTTTAATGCAACCTTTAAGAATTTCTTCATAGAAGGCTGTTACTTCATTTTGTGATGCTTACACCTTTGCTCACCAACCAATCATTGAAAAATAGGAATGCAGAACATTTAAAAGCACCAACAGAAGATAGACTAGGAAAATTGATCACAGGTAGAAAAAAAAAAGGATTATTTGTCGTACAGGGAAAATCTCAAATGTACAATGGAAATATCCTTTTACTTACAAACCTGAAAAACTGTCAGAATATTGAACCCTAAAAGAATTAGGGATTGACTGATACCCAATGAACAAAAAGGTGCATTTTGATCAAGAAAATAGCAAGGGCCAGCAGATGTTACATAGGGTATAGGCAGACAAACAAGTTACTGCAGGAAAAGATGTGTCTGGACTCACAGTTCTACCACTGCTGTGCTTACGCTGTTACTACCTATCTGCATGCCGTTAGCCATGAGAAAGTGCAAGATAGCAAACTCCTCTTTCACATTTCCTCTTATATTGTAGTGATTTGTGGAACACTCTAAGCAATTATTTCAGTTCAAACATAATACAATCTGTTCAGTTCTTTAAGCCTATATCTCTCTCTGTCTTCAGTCACATCTGCCTTAAAAATAGTCATAAGTAGGGAATACGGCAGAACAGTGCAGTGTTCCCAAGTTTTACATTCTTGAAGAGTTCATACAAGAGTCACAGACATCAGCATTCACACTGGGTCTGGACTTTGACTTAATCAACATAAAAAAAAAAAAAAAAATCGAACCCCAAACAAACCCTCCACCTCCAGCCAACATCACACCCACCCATCTCTCTAAAACGAAGGGAGCGAATGCCACAAGTCTGTATGTTGAAATTCAGCCCACATGACATTTCCTTTGGATTTAATTGCTTCCATACAATTTGTATCTGCTAGTCACGCTAGGCCCCAGAGCACTAAATATGCTGTTCCAAAGAGGCTCTTGTCCTGTAATAACCTCCTTAATCAAAGACATAGAATTATAGGTAAAACAATTTTTAGCTTCATCCAAAGCATCCAAACAGAAAACAAATCAAAGCCAAATCACTGACTCTTCCAACATGATGTGAAGGAGTGAACAGTAAAAAGTTGGAAAGGATAGACTTCACAGATTCAAACCTCTTCAAAGGTGTGTTCATCAGCTTGGGTAACAGACAGCTCTGTGCACTGTCATTTACCATTTACAGCATAAAGATGGACTGTAAATCTTTTATATGTTATAGCATCTCACAAAAACTGTAAAAATAAACTTACTCTTCGTTTTTCTTTTGAGAAACCGAAACCATTAGCAAAGACTATACCTTTCATATGGTTCCAGAAAAACCATTTGGTTTTCATGAAAGCATTCTTAATTAATGTCTGTATATCTACTGTATACTCAGCTTTCTAAAAAATATGCTAATCAATGTTATTTTCTAATGATTAATGCATAAAGCAATTTTATTTTCAGCTCGTATCACAAGATGAATGCATGGCAGTTGTCATCCATTAATGCACAAATACTCCTGACTTTGGGTTTAACACTAACACCACAGGATTAATTTAAATTTCCTTAAACTAATGCAATTCTGCATGCACATTACTCATTTATTAGCTTAGAAGTGTTCATCAGTCCAATAGAGCAAATTTTACATCAACACAATAGTGCGTAGAGCATAGTTGTCATCAATTTCCTTAAATCATTTAGAAGTGCATACACTTAAATTCAGTGCAACTTTCGTGTAAAGACCACCCTTTACAGTAAGTTTCTTAAATGTTTCCTCAAAGGAAACTGTTTTTGGTGACACTTCTACACTCAGTGTAGCCTTCCTTCAAACTTTCTTCACTGGCACTTTATACCTAAATCAAATATGTAGCATGCATCCTAACTCAGAAAACCCAGCAAGAGAGGGAAGTAGATCACATCTGTAAATCAAACGTGTCCTTGAAGCAATGTCACTGCAGATCTGCTTTTGTTCTCAGATTTTATTAAGCACCACATGATCCACCAAATTTTATTAAGCACCACAGGTGACATGATTTTAGATTCTGAGAAAATAGGCTATTGATCATGAAACACCACCATCTTGGCAAGAAAATGAGTAACTTAGTTTTCATCAGAAAGTGTTACTGTTTCTACTACCAAAATCAGAGGGGAAAAAAGTAGCTTATAGATAGCTTGTCAGGTTTTTTAAGCTTTTAAGAGGGACTCTAACGTCAACATAGAAATTAGCTTACTTTTTCTTTTCAAAGAAAGAGGCTTTACAAATTTGTATCAAATGAAGTTATTTGCCTACCCAGGTCAAAAATTCTTCCAGTGAATCAGTCTGATTTTGATCTATTCCAAATATTTGTAACTGTCAGTGGTAAGAAAAACTTTAATTTCCACAAAGTTAAAAAAATTAATAGCTTTTTTCACTTCACTGTAAATTATAAGCTTAAGCCTGGCAGATACAGCCTCTTAGTACTTGAAGCAGACTTCATTAAATAGCCCATTTATGGCCATTATCAATGAACACAATCCATCGCTCTGGCTGCAGACCTGTAGAGTCAGTCTATGCTACAGTAACTTAGAACACCATGTTCTCCTCTTTTCACCAGCTCTCTTCATTCAACATCTAAAACAGATCCCTATCAGTCAATAAAATATGACCTAGCTCTGAATAGGACCGTCCAAAGACCCTAGAAATAGTTTTTAAAGTATCACTGGATTTCTGCTATAAGGCCATTGTCATTTTAAGTAAATCTGCACCTGTTTACACACTCATGTGCCTTTAACAACAAATGCAGCTACCTCTAAAAAAACTGTATTAATCAAAAGTGGAATTTTAAGCTCATGAACCAAAATGTGGTCCACTTATAAATTAAAAATATTCCTGACATTATGAATTTTAAGAATCGGTGTATTAAATTACAAGGCTCCCTCCATAAATTACTAGGCCACTTGGTGTTTCACCATTTAATTTGAAAGCATAATGTTTTAGAATGTCAGCATGTGAGCCCCACCTTACAGCATAAGCATCACATCCATGAGCAACCGTGGTAGTAACTGTTGAACAATACTGCAAAGGTGTCATGCAAAGGTGTCATACAAAGGTTAGTGTTTTCTACATTTTTATCAGAACTTAACAGAGTAACTGTCTTATGCATTGTCTATCTCCTCCCTGATTTCTAGTTGGGAACTAACATTCCTGAGGCAGAAAAGTATCTCTATTATGAATACTGTGCAGCACCATGCACAACATCAGCATAAAATAATAATACTAATCTCTACAGAATTAACACAAACAGCTTTCAGGGAATGGCTATATTTGGAAATCATTTGAGCACTTCAACTATCTTAATATTACTTGTTTTGTCATTGTCAGTAAAAAAGTATTTGCATGATATTTACATTACTTCTCATGTTGTCCTGATG
>NW_009943778.1:8625-11515 GCF_000696875.1 Nestor notabilis
ACTGACAGTGTGTTAAATCAAGCTTCTCCATCAACAGAAACCAGTAGGAAAAAATTAGAACATGTTGAGCAAATCAAATATCAAGAGTAATTAGCTTTCTTTCCCCTTGAGCAGTGTTTACTGGCAAAGATGTCCTGGTATAACAAATGGTCACTGTAACATTTAAAAAACCACAGTGTGATAGAAGTAACAGCACCAACAGTTTCACAAATCTTCCCAGTGCAAAAGCTGCCATACTCTCTATATTTTGTTTACCTTCTGGAATGAAATCAGAGTCAGACCAAGAAGCACTGTATACACGTTGAGAAAACATTAAAACCTTAGTCTTCATTTGAAAAACGAGGCTGTACCACCTGAAAACAAATCGGTGGAAAGTAATACTTGAAAAATTCTTTCTACAGAATATGTGTACACAGCTCAGCATGTGGATCAATAGGCAAGTGATATTCCCACTTACCAACACAAGAGCTACGCAAGGCAGTTTGCCTGTTTTTCCAGAAACCGTTTTTATCAGAAATACATCACACTTAAATATTTTTCCACACATGCACACACAGAAGAATGCTTTAGATAACATTGCTGTAAGTGTGTGTGTTCATTAGCCTGTTTTCCACCCCCCACTTCTGTGGTTTGGTATTTAATTACAGGGTGGAGTGGTCCCCAGGCTACTTATGTTTCTTCCAGTCACAGCCAGAAAATTTCTGCAGGAGCTGACACGCAGGAGAGCGACTGCTTCAAGTTATAGCTGGTTCCCTGTCAGTAAGGTTAGCTCACTGTTCATTGAAACTCCCAGCACTGCTTTTGTTTAATAATTCTTCAAAGTAAGTTTAAATAAAATAAATTGCATTCTGAACTTCAACAGGACCTAATTTAGCTATTTACTCTTAATATGCTTTTCAATTTTCTTTTGCTAATGACTATAAACAAATCTTCATTGATAATTAATCTCGAAAGAAATGGCAAATTTTCTTTTCCCTTGAATATAGGAAAATGTAACTTTGTATGCCTGGTTTGACCAACCGGGATTTTCACATTTTCTGACAGTCATCATCTGACTTGAAAGCTATGTGCAATAATACATAGGGTTAAATGCTGCTTTCCATAAATACTCTTAAATTTCTGCAGAAAATACCGGTTTCACCTGAAAAACATTAGACTACTCACAAAATATTATAGTTTATATATGATCATTTTATGGTTAAGTATTACTCTCAAAAGCATTGGAGTATAAAGAAATACATTATTCAAATTAATTTTTATAGAAATGAGGGAAGTTCTGTTGGATTAATAAAACTGGGCAAACAAAATAAAGACAAACTTAAGTAACAAATTACATACAGAAACATTATAATAATCAGACCATTACTGTTGACAGGATTTTGAAAAAATTAAGGACACTTTCGGGTTTTAGTCATGATTTTTTTAAAAAAAGAACTTGCATTTTTGGCCTAAGCAACAAGAACCCATCAACCTGGAAAACTCTGTCTCTTTATCAGATGTGTGTAAGAGGAAGGTAAAACCACATGAGCTCATTTTGATTAGTCAAAAAACAAAGAGCAGACAACGATTATGTTATGTAATTTTTAGCCAGAGGTATCTGAAAACACCTGCTGGCCAAGCCCTAGCAAGAATTTATAAGAAATATTTATTTACAAATGATCTCTTACAGTGCTTCTATCAGTCAGCCACTTCTCTGTCCTGTTCTACTGAGAAAAATACATGCAAAGTGCAGAAC
Source organism: Nestor notabilis (assembly GCF_000696875.1). NCBI lineage: Eukaryota > Metazoa > Chordata > Aves > Psittaciformes > Psittacidae > Nestor > Nestor notabilis. The sequence continues at coordinate 10,361 of NW_009943778.1, forward strand.
AACATGATTCTCGCATTCAGGTGATAAACCAGATTAATAAAAAACTTCTAAGTTTGAATGCTGGTACATGTCCACTCAATATTATGACTCATATACAGTAACATATAGAATGGCAGAAAGAAAGGAAGTATTTTTGTGCTTTGCTAGTAGCTCAGACTGTGACAAGAGGAAAAAAATCTAAACTCTGTGCAGAGTAATTCGAAGATTGGGGTCTTGAGTAATCCTTTGGAAATTCCAAAGCCACAAGGCAAAGAAATCATTACAGAATCATGCAAATTATGCATTTATTAATTTCTCTACACAGTAAACATCCTTTATCTTTCCCCTCATGCCTTGTCTATATGCTATTTATTATGGCTGAACAGAGTTGAATATGAGCTCAAGATAATACTCTTCTGACTAAGGGCTGCAGTAAATGAGTGAATTGTTAATTGGAGTTAACTGGCAGCTTAACTCCCTCAGTATCCTTGGGTAGATGCTTCATCAGTAAACGTTTTATTTCATTACCAAACACTTTGTCACTGTGTATTTACCTGGTTAATACAGTGCCATTTAATTCACAATGAATCTGGAGCAAAGATACAGAATCTACCAAAACTAGGCACTGTTGCCTGATCACATTTTACAATTATTACATATTTTTAGGCCTATTAAACTGCTTCGAATCAAATTCCAAATGCCATAAATAAGACACTAGCCAAGATTTCTGGGCAGAAGGGATAGGCAGTAATGCTACACTTCTCAAAATCTGTCACTAAAATAAGGAAGCCTCCTCCCGTGTCCCTAAAGATATGGATGCTATAAATATAAATACACTCCACTTGCGCTGCAGCGGTGCATTCCGTTTGTGAAAAGCCACCCACGACCCAAGCATACCGGGTTCGCGGTTAGGGCCGGGCTGAAGACGCGGGAGCCCGGGTTACGCGATCCCTCCCCGCGAGCCTGCTTCACCTCCAGTGGGCCACCGACACAGGGTGCCCTGTCCCCACTTCCTGGAAAAGTCCCAGGAACAACTGCTACTGAACTTACTTTTAGAAAACTTTAATAATTTTTTTTATTAATGAACCTGGGACGCGTGGCCAAGCAGGGAAGAGCTGCGGAGCCGAAAGCTCACAGGCTCTGGGGAGCTGCCCTCCCGCCCGCGCCCAGCGGCTC
>NW_009943779.1:0-25246 GCF_000696875.1 Nestor notabilis
GCCCGTCGGCCTCGCCGCTCCGCCCCGCGGCGCTGGCGGGAGCCCCCCGGCTCTAGTGATCTCTGCCTCTGTACCTACCGGGCCATCTGCACTGCGACCTGCTCTTTTTGCGTCCCGCCCGCCTCGACTTGTACCAGGCTGGCTGTGGCAACCTAATGAAGCAATTCTGCGGGTTTCGAAAGAGTTTTTCAAATCAGAAAGGGCTGTTAGAAGAGGCTTTGGCATTGTTAGAGGAAGCCTGAAGGGAGGAAGAGGGCTTTTGGGCTTTTCCCCATTGTCCTGTCGAAGGACAATGTAGCTGGGTACAGGGTTCACACTTGCATTTTATTCCCCTCTGCAGGCAACCCCCACACATACATCCACAATGGCACACATGCTGCTTGTGCAACTATTTACGACGTTAGTGCCACATTCTAAAGCGCTTCCCAAACTGGGGTACTTTTATATTCTTCTTATGTCAGAAACATTATTTTGACTGTTCTGAAGCTGCAATCATACTGCTTGGTTATCTGGCTGTCGCTTCGGACAGCCATGGCAATGCATCTGACTTCTGTGAGCTCATCCTTCAGTGAAGCGTAAGAGTGAAGAGATTCGTACAGGATTTTGACTGCAAACAGCCTCTGAAGGTTGGAAACAATTGCACGTCTAACTAGAAAGCTGAATTTAAAGTTGGTTTCCAGCATCCCTACATTATATTTTTTTCCCCCTGTAAATCATGCTGAAAGCTAAATCATATGCAGAACCTGGATGTATAAATGCTTCATTACAGAAGTCACCTAAATTATTATCATACCCCTAGGGGAAAACACAGAGAACCAAATGTTTCTTTCGAAAATTGCTGGTCTGATATCTCATCTTCACAGTGTCACCTGCTAACACCTTCTTGAGCTAATGTAGGGGCAGGCAGCCTTTTCTCAATTTCATTTAGCTTCTTTTTCACATCTCCATCTTAAAGTCTGCTGTATCAAGCCCCTTTCCCATTTAATCATTCTTGACGCTTTTCGTAATTAAGCTGGCACACTCGGTTTTCTTCCATATTTTATATTACAGTATTTGTGAAGTAAAGGAACTTAAAGTCACTTCTAAACTGTGTGAAGGTAGCTGGAGGTTGACTGCGCTTCAGCTGGAATACTGACCTTTTCAGGTTCAGGCTTTTTCAGACTCTGTTTTGCAGCAGGATTTGTTCTGCAGCACCAGGGCTGATTCCTCTCCCAGTGACAGAAGTGTGAACACTGAATAAACCCTATAATATTCTGAGCCCTGGGGACTTAACCAAAGTCTTTTCAGTTTTCACTTCTGTATTTTCTCAATTTCCAATTCAGTCATCCGTAAGTGAACAATGTTTTGCTAAATGCAGTATTGGCTTTTATTAGAGAATATTGGCATTAACTTTTAACATGAATATAGCATTAACGTGCTTTTTATTTGCAAGGTTCTTGCTAAGCCTCAAAGGCTTCTGTGCTGCTCTTGAACAACAAGAAATAGATTGTGACTACACTGATGTATTTGCTAACATTTTTGTTAGCACAATTCCATGAAATATGTTTGCTGCTCTTTGGTAGCACCACCATTGCTGCCACTTAGTTCAGCTTCAGAAGTTTTAGTAATAGCAATTTAGTTTCAGAAATTTTTAGTAATAGTGTATACAGAACTCAGGACAGCTGCTGCTACCTGAAGCACATTACTGTGTAATACTGCACAAAACAGGTCTATGTGACGAAGCACCTAAGCTGTTTCTGGCTGTAAGTAGCTAAATTTACCACTCTTTTTGTTTCTACTAAGTTTTTGCAGAGATTAGATTATTTGAGAAATTCAAAAGAGCCTATGCTGTGGTTCAAGTCTGCTTTAATTAATGAAAAAGTAAAGGCAAGCACAGTTTTACAGATATTTATGTGAGGATGAAGATAATACCGTATTAAACACTGAGACCACAATGAACATCTTGGCAACTTAACTGTAGCTTAAATGAAGAAGCAACTAACAGGGTTAGTCTAGATTGCAACAAGAAAAAAAACATCTGTAAATATAATAGACTGGTGTCCCTTAAATGGCCTCTGCTGATTATGCTATGAAACAAATTCGTTACTGAACTGTATGGAATTCATTATATAAGATTATGCAAACTGCTGCTAGTATATCTGGCTCTTTCCACCCCCCCCCCCCCGAAAGCAGAAATACCCCTTGTCCTATGGAAAGTTCACTTTCGTACAAAACAAGGAAAGCTGGGCTGGGCCACCATCTAAAAAATCCTCCAGACTGTCTGACACTCATTTTATTATATTCTGCACTTTCACTGCATTCCATCCCACAGGCTATTGACAATTATATAAATTACAGCCAGTCACTATTTTAATCCTAAATCAGATGCAACATTTCCATCAATGCTTGCTAATGCTCTATTTTATCTTTTTTTTTTTTTTTTTTTTTTTTTTAATTTGGAGTGTAAAGTAAATACACTGAATAACTTGTAATCACCGCCAGAATGATCTTTAACAACAGGAAGACTTTCAAGATTATTCTGTTACATGTAGTATAAATCATGGTAAGTGGTCACCATTACAGCATCAGAAAACCCTTTCATTAACAAGCTTATGAGACACACCACAGGACTGTATATTTTAAGTCATGTTATACTCATTGAATCCATGGGAATTTTGTCATGAGCTTGCAGGTACTTTTGCAAATTTCATTCATTTTCTGTTTACGTTGTTCAGTAACTAAGTAGCCTCGGAAATCTGCCCCATCAGACTTGCTTTTCTTTTTATTGAGTACGGTGGAAATTTGCCTACTAACTGGGGCAAGTCTGGGATGAATAGAAAGAATAGCTGTCTCAGTGTGAGCCACACATTAGACGCAGGAGGTCAATTAAACTCAGAAAATAGTTTTCTGTGTTTTAAAAGTTACCACAGAAACATTACCAATGGCAATTTTAAAGGGGTAAATGTACTTTGAGAGATCAAGAAATTAGGATATTGCAGTTTTGTAACTGCAGATTTATGTATTGGGTGGATGGTACAGAAGAGTAACATTATTTGCCTAATTTTTTCCCCTTAGTCTAAATTTATGCAAAAAATATTAAATTCTTTTTAGTGTGATGTGGAGTTATGCCTTGTGTCTTCTACTACAAAGCTAAGCAACTTTTATAAATTATAGTGTTGGCTGTCAGCTGCAGCATATTTACCTTATACATAACTCTTGAAAGAGTGGAACAACATGTATTTTGTCGTAAAAGGTTACAATAAAACAATAACAGTAGCTATCACAAATGAAACATGAAGTTTGTGTGTAGATACCTGTTATAACGTAGGTTACATTGTAAATGATTTCGTACTTTATCTTAAAACAGTAGTATGCAAAACAATGAAAGGCAATCAAACTCGTACTAAGAAGAAGACATTTGTCTCTTATACTCGTTATTAATATGAGTTCGAGGGGTTTATATGGAATGAAGTTCTAGCCTTTACATCAGTCTGGTTGCTAACTGAAATTTTATTTTCCCATCTAACTTGAAGATTTAAAATAATATGCCAGTTAGTAAAATTTAGTCCTCTCAACCTTGTTATTCAGCATTGGCAAAGGAAATCACAAGGTAAATTAAAGTTCTAGAATTAATAGAGCAGCATGTAATTAACATGAGGCATAAAATAGACTGATTTGTATTCTACACAGATATTCTGTAGTTAGTATAGATGCATGTTTTTTCAGCACCTCATCAAATACAGGCTTGTGTTATTGTTATCTTTTACATTTTGCAGCAAAATCTAGCCTTCACCAATTAAAAAATGTGGTAATGGAATAACATAACTTCTCCCTTTATATGGTTCAAACTGGGAATGTCAGTTTTACATGCATCTATATTTAGTGCCAGAAGATCATATGCTATCAGCCAAGAGAAAACAGGAATTCTGTCTTGAGATGCTATTTTGTTTTTAGAAGGTGGCCTCAAAATCTGACTTTTTTATTCACATCACCAAGATGATTCTGGCTTCAAAACATTCTGAACATGTTTTACAATATTTTTTCACACTGAGGAATCTGGGTTTAAAGGTCAAAGTGGGTTCTTTTGATCAGATGCACAACCACTATTAAAACAATCCATTAACATAACCCATAGAGGTATTTACTTGCAACCTTCAAGTCTTCCATAAAAGACAGACCACTGTTGCTATACAATGGACTCTTCTTGAATTTGCTGTCCTTTCTTCTCCCAAGTGCCTTGTTTTGGTGTGGTTTCCTGGAATCCATTTTGGCTTCTAAATACTGCGATTTTGTGTGACATCTTCTCCTGCTGTCTCTGATCCTTCAGTCAACTAGGTTTGGAAGACATAGGTACCATCATCATTACCCTTTACAGAATCACATAATGATTGAAGTTGGAAGAGACTTCTGGAGATCATCTGGTCCCATCCTTCTGCTTGAGCAGGGCTACCTACAGCTGGTTGTCCAGAACTGTGTCCAGACAGCTTTCGTATACCCCCAAGGATGGAGACTCCAAAAACTCTGTGGGCAACCTGTGCCAGTGCTCAGTCACACTCACAGTAAAAAAAAGTGTTTCCTAACATTCAGACAGTGTCTCCTGTGTGCCCATTGCCTCTTGTCCTGTCACTGGACACCACTGAAAAGAGGCTGGCTCCATCCTCTTTGCACCCTCCTTTCAGATATTTAGGTACCTTAACAAGATCACCCCTGAACCTTCTCTTTGCTAGGATAAACAGCCCCAGCTCTCTCAACCAGTCCTAATAGGAGAGGTGCCCCAATCCCTTAATTATCTTTGTGTCCCTTTGCTGGAATCTTTCTAGTAGCTTAATATCTCTCTTGTACTGAGGCCAAGAGCTCTTGTACCCAGCTTGCACAGACCTGTGCTCCATGACACTCGCTCCACTTGCAGCCTTTAGCAAAACATCACCTTGCTTGTTCTTGAGTCTATACATCTACAAAAAGCCCCTAAAGATGCTGTAGTAGCCTGGTCATGTATTTGTTCTCAGATCAAGCCACCATTCTCTGAAGTGGACCTCTTTGCTCCTAGCAGCAATCTATTTTTTTATCTCCAGGAAATGGAGTATTCTTGTTTCAAGAGGAACTCTCCAAAGCTACTTCCTGCTCAAAAATACATTTTGATTTCTCCAGGGAAAAGTTCTCCCTAACTTGTTTTTAATTCTCTCCCATCCTTGACCTTTATATATCATTTTTGCATGACCTCACCTTCATGACCCTTCCTTCTTACTCTGCTTTACTAGAGAAGACTACCTATATCTCTTTCTTTTAATCTTTCAGGCCAGCAAAATCATATTCTCCCCAACATCAGTCAGAAGTGAACTCCTTGCAACTCCACCCACTACTTTTTTAAGCTGGAGAATTTCTGCCACTGGCATTAATTTTTTCCAAGTAAGCTTCCCTACTATGGCTGTATCTCAGTGCAAACTTCATTTTTCCCTAAACTGCATGAGGTGCAAATGTAGTCTTCTAGGTTCTGCTCTCTCCTAGCCTTTGTTAACTGTTGTCTAAAGCTACTTACTTCACATTTCCCTGAACTTCTTGGCTTTTTCATCCAGGCATTTAATTCCTCCTTTTTGCATATCTCTTCCTATAATATCTCATGTACTTTCTGTAGCCTTGACCTCATCTATTGAAATCTCTCCATAGAAAAACTTGAACTTTACCAGAAACCACAGCCACAGAATACTGTTTCTTCTCTGGACAACCCTCTGGTTTCTTCTCCATTTCTCCTGTTTCGAAGTTTCCGAATATGACATGAGTGTCTTACAAGGCCCAGACAGACCTCCATATTCCCAGATTCACAGGCTAATAGCGTGACACAGATACCTGTTCTGACAAAACTGACGTTCAAACATTGCTCTGCCTCTCACCTGCCCTTTATATATAGATTATATTTGCTGACCTTTATTCTACTGCTTCATTTTTTGCCTCTGAAAACTTGATCTTTCACCTTTTCTGTTTTCAGAGGCTTATACCTCCCCTGAGTCCTTCATAAAGCCAGCATCTTCCTATGCACCTATTTATAGTCTTTTCACTATAATTAAGAGCTGTGATTCTGTAGTAAGGTAGTAAGTGGGCAGAATATAGTGTCTTTCATTCTGTGCTGAAATTTCAGCTTTAGGTTCCAGAAAGACTATACAAACTTGTGAAAAAGTTTAAAAAGTTTGTTCCAAACTTAGCTGCAGTCTGCATGAGTCTATCTTGCTAAAGACTTTGTAAACAGGGAATAAATTTACCAGGTTTTTTACCTGCAGATTCTAGGAATGTCCTTAAAATTCTCCAGTATTCAGCATCTTGAAAAAAAACCAAGTAGATGTGGTGGTTTTCAAGATTCTTCTGCCTTGCAACATTCTCACCATTCCCAGTTTGTATGGCTTATTTCTCCTTCTCCAGTCTCCATACTGTGCCAGTCTCCAGGTGGCCTGCAAACTCAGCTCTAGCACACCTTTATCTTCTTGTGTTCATTAATCTCTGAAGCAGATCAAATGGTTCAATTATTTATTCCTGTGCTCCGTGTCCCTCTTTGGAGTGTTTGACATTGTTATGAAACTCTTTTTTAGAATGGAATGATGTAAAAATTTAAAAGTAACTGAACAGAAATTCACAGCACTGCATTACCACATATTAGCTGGAGTGTGCATTTATTTTGGGTTAGAAATGCAGCTCTGGATACTTTTTGGAGGCAGATTTAATGCACTGAAAACTTAGCCTACAGCCATTTTTACTTTTTTTTTGTTTCTTGTCAGGGCTGAAATTGTGCAATAACTGTCTTTCACTTGGTTCCTCATCACTTATGCTTTGGGTTAGTATTAGAGGAAGAAAATTAAATGACAATGAAGAAAAGCAAGTGCAAATATTGCAGCTTCCAAAAGGGTCATTCTAATTTCGGTGAAATGTCAAAGAGGATCTCATTATATCTGAGCCATTTCCCCTATTCCTATTCATTGTCAGCAGAAAGAACTTGCTAATATGTTAAAAATAAAGCACCACAGTTGTATGTTTAGATTAAATATAAGAGAATAATAACACATAAGCCCATGTCCTTGCCACAAATTCCTTGCCTGCTTACTCTAATGACATGAATAAAGATCACTCCTTCTTCTATTTTAGACACAGAATGCCCTTGCAAACAAGACACTTTAGGGGTAATTTCCTGGTTAAATGCAAGTTACATCCCTCAGACATGATTCTTGTGCATTTACATTGATGCAATTCTTCCTTTGAATCACTTGACTGAAATGCACATTTCTTTCAGAGTTGTGTTATGCCAGAAGTCCAGATGCAAAGAGCAAAAAGCCATGAGAATTAGGACAAAGAAGGTAAGATGCCATAACATTTAAGAATGAAATTGTAAATTTCTCTGCTATATGATAGTTTTTGTAGTGACATCCAGCTTGCCAAAAGTATCTTGTCAGTACAAATGTAACAGTTAAAACTAATTCCTAGTAAACTGAAACCTTTTTTATGGACTGATAAGCGCAGAGGGGCAGTATAAGGCAGTTGGGGTTAGTTAACACTGCTATGCTTCAGACCAGCAATGAGTCTGCCAATGTAACTCCGTGCTAGCACTCACTGTTAAAAACAAGATACAGTCCACCCCCTTTCTCATAATTCCTTTTGCAGTTGCTGTTTTAAACAATCTCTTTGCCCCTTTTAACAGTTTAAATCCCAACAAGCTCAATAGGTGAAATATGAAACTGGTATATACGTATTTCTTACATCTGGAATAAAAAGGAAGGGAACAGCTAGAGAAAAGGATTCCTTCCCTAACTTTTTCATGTTAGCTGCAAATGTGTAATCAGCAGTTGCTACTGCATATCAGCAGCTGACTGATGAATATGTTCTTAAGAATGTAAGCCAGACATGATTTCTGAGGGCTTCATGTCCTACCTACTGCTGCCTCCTTGACAATGATTTGCTTCAAGAGCATGCTGGTCTGTTAAGCACCAGGAACAGTTATGGATTTAAATATTATTGCACAAGAGCAAGATTTGGCAAACAAGAAGGAGTAATTCCATGTGTTTCTTATTAACTGATGGATGGGTTAAATTCACCACCCTTCAGAGAACCTACACACAGCAGTGTGGTTATGTCTGTGCCAGCGAGCACTGGCCTGGAAAATGCATGATAAAGACTGTTCCTGTAAGAAATCTAGACACAGTCACTTTGTTGTGGTGTGTATGGGCTGGGGTGAGGGAAAAAGTGTTTAGATATGTGCAAGTTGTGCCATGCCACTGATCCTTGGGTCCCTGCCTAATCCTTTTTACAGATACAGACAAATCCAGCAGGTTCCAGGGAAGCCTTGAAAACAGGTTTATGGTGGACCTTGGATCTGTCTTCTGCATAGGGAGGAATGACATACAGTTAGTGAGATGCTTAATGCAAGCCGCCTCAATGTGAGCATTTGAGCCACTTAATTTGAGCCATCTCATATATAAGCAGATGGAGCTCTTGGAGTCAGAGCTGGATCCGCTGGTAATGCAGATAGTGGAGAAGATGACCAGCTGATGGAAAAGGGTCATCTGGCAAAACAACAGAGCATTGCAGCCTGAATGGTAAAGGAGTTGTCAGCTGTGGAACAGGAAAGGAAAAAAGCCCATCCTTTTTTAAAGCTAGGTGTAGAACTATCTGTGTAGGTTAATGAGTCTCTGCAGGTTGGCCACAGGATATCTCTGGAGCCATGTATTGTATTTACCATTATGGGTAAAATTTGTCAGAGGTAAATTATTTATCTCCTCTCTTTCTCTTTCTTTCTCTTTCTCTTTCTCTTTCTCTTTCTCTTTCTCTTTCTCTTTCTCTTTCTCTTTCTCTTTCTCTTTCTCTTTCTCTGTTTTTCTCTTTCTCTTTTCCTCTTCCTCTTCCTCTTCCTCTTTCTTTGATGGTCACCCTCCTTTCCCTTTCCCTTTCCCTTTCCCTTTCCCTTTCCCTTTCCCTTTCCCTTTCCCTTTCCCTTTCCCTTTCCCTTTCCCTTCCCCTTCCCCTTTCCTTTTCCCTGCATTTCAGACAGGATTACTTAGGACTCTTTTGTCCAAATTCTGTAGGGGAACTATATACTAGAAGTTTGCAATGCTTATTTCTCAGCCGTTTTTTGTCCTTTTTTGCCTGGTATCAACTTAGGTGCCCAGTTGTTAAAATAGAGACAATTGACGACAACAGAGTCAGGGCTTGAAGTGTGTATGTCGAAATGGGTTCAGCCTCCAGAAAACTGGCCTGAAACTTGGCCTTGGTTCCAAGTGAAATATGTTGTTGGCTTGGAGTTAGTGTCCGCTGGAACTTTGTCAGTAAAATAAATTCACATTAAGATTTGTCTGCCTTTGACACAACAGGCAATAGGCTTAAAAGTACAACATAAAAAACAGGGCATCAAAAGCATGCCTTGAAAAAGCTCTTCTTATAATGATGGGCAAACACAATAAATTCCAGAGGTTTGGTCAGCCTCAGCTGAGTTCACAATGGATGCTGCAAGTTTCAGAAGATGAAATTATATTGCAAGTTTTGCAAAATGTCCTGAGCTTGGGTGGATAGGAAAATACAGGGCAACAATAGGGCTTTACAAGGCTTAGTACAAGATCATAGAATTGTAGAATGGTTTGGGTGGGATAGGAACTTAAGATCATCAAGTTCCAATCCTCCTGCACTGGGCAGGGACACCTCACACTAAACCATGTCACCCAAGGCTCTGTCCAACCTGGCCTTGAACACTGCCAGGGATGGAGCATTCACAACTTCCTTGGGCAACCCATTCCAGTGCCTCACCACCCTCACTGTAAAGAAGTTCTTCCTTATATTTAATCTAACCTCCCCCTGTTTAATTTTAAACCCATTACCCCTTGTCCTACCACTCCAGTCCCTAATGAAGAGTCACTCGCCATCACCCTTATAGGCCCCCTTCAGATACTGGAAGGCTGCTATGAGGTTTCCATGCAGCCTTCTCTTCTCCAGGCTGAACAGCCACAAGATGACACATTTGGTCCTAGGTTTGTCTTGTTTCACAAACCAGGTCTTTTCTGGTATCTTAATAAACCTTACTCTCATTCTAAAATGTTCCTACTCTTGCTGCTCCATCTAATATTTTTATTCGCTCTTTGAAAGTCGATAGTCTCATTCAGTCTCAGTCATCTGTAGCCATACATGTGCACTTTTTATACTCATTGACAAGCCCATTCTTTCCCAGTATGAATCTATAGTTCTGGACACATCAGCATGTTCTGACCGCTGGCATGGTCATCTGAACACACATGCATATGTAATTCTTGTTTTACATCTGAGTCTGAAATGTCTTGGAAAGATGGGTGTCTGGCCAGATAGGAGAAGCAATGGCCCTAAATCATAGCAAGAGCCTCTTTTTCTGGGCCATGCACAAAGACAACAGAAATGGAAGTCTGTTCTCCAATTGAGCAAAGGAAAATATTGAACCCCCAAATAGATATTCTTTACAATGTTGAAAAAATGATACCTAGAATAGGGGATAAGCATTTTGCTCAAGGATTTGCTCTCAACAGTTCACTTTAACTGTGTAGAGGCAGGAGGAAGGGAAAGATTCTGGGAGGGAAATGATGAATTGGTGTTTTTGCAATGGTTGATACATCACCAATTTGAACTGGCTGAAAACATTAAAAAATATTATGATTATTATAGTACAGTGTGGTTATTTTTTAATTTAAAACAAAAAAGAAAAAAAGCTGTGGGACATTTTTCACTTTTCTACTACAATTTCTGCCATCACATATTTTGTTGTTTACCTTGATTTATTACAGGTCTCTCTCCAAAAGACTTTTTTTCAGCTATATGTCAGTGCTTGTGAATGACCCCGAATATGATAACCTTAGGCATACGTTGTAGGTTTTCATCCCAAGCAACTGATTCCCAAAGTACAATGACAGGAATTCAAGTTAGTAAGTAACAGGGCCTTTATTTCCCCAGAGATACAAGCGTGGAAGTCAAGGGAAATACAATGACGTTGTTAATGTTGTATTTATAACTGTTAGTAGTCCCACCCTTGGCTTCATTGTCTGAAGTGCTACTGTTATTTTCATAAAAAGCACAGCAGGCAATTTCTATTTTATACAAATGATTTATTTCTACACATGTGAGGAAAAAAAACATTTTTATTGGCTGTTTTTGAGCTATTAAAAGAATCTTGTCATGATGTTTTATGCTTAAAATCCCTTTGATTAGATAAGCTAGTTAATAATTAGACTGCCTTTTGAAGGTGTAAGATTCTAGGCATTAAATTCCATCTCACAAAAGATAATCTAACTTTAACCATCACTTATGTGCTGATAAATATTCTTACTAAGATGAAAAAAATTATGAAAAGGTGTTAGTGTCTTCAATAAAGCCATCAGGGGAGTTTGCTTATTTAGCATAACTGACTGCCAATTGCTCATTATAATTCCCAATACTTTTACAAAAAAACTTACTTTGTAAAAAAGACGAACAGTTAAACTCATCATTCAGAACACCAACTGAATTGAACTAAAACCATTTCCAAAATCAAACTAATCAATGGCTAAAGGGCATTACTTGCTGCTGGATTAGGTACGTGTCTGTCAGTATATTTTAAGAAACTACTATTTTCATGTATTTTTGACACAATCAAAGCTAGGAAGTATTTGAGAGAAACTTCACACCATGAGGTTGTCATGAAACACAACTTGATTAGGCTCAAATGACCTTTAAATAATCATTTGGACATCTGTTAGTTTATCCAAGGTTTCCAAAGTTTGCCCATGGTTTTGTGTGAAAACATGTCATTAAGTACTTAGCTAGTTCCCGAGTCTGAAGTGAATGTGACCTGACAAAAACATCACAAATCTTTGTAACATGTGGTTTTAAACATCCAACAAAAGTAACATTAAGTGAATTCATAGCAATCTGTGTGTTTTGGTTGCTAATCAACTACTGTTACTTAGGAAATTAACAGAAAAGGGGTTTGCTTTTAAGATGTTTTGCAGTTCAAGCAAGGTATTTCCTTTACAAGACTGCTGAAAATAAAGGAAATCTTCTGGTTCTATCTCAAAGGACTCCTGTGAACCCCAGTGAGATTAACTCATGTACTATTTTAAAATATGGCTGACCCCAGAACTGATGTGTGAATGAAGGCTTGGAAGATTGCTTCATGTGGTTTCAGAAGATGAGTACTTAAGAAATAAGTAGGAAGTTGAAAAAAGTGTCTACATTATTATAGATTACACAGCTAGAGACTTCAGCCATCCCCACAGATATCCAGGACTAAATAGAGGAAGATCCTGTCTGACAGGCAGTCAAAGAAATACCTTAATAAAACTTATTAAAAGAGCTTCTTGAAAGCTGTGGACCAAAAAGGATTACATGCTATAGGGAGAAGAATTATTTGGACTTCTCTTATTCACCTGAAGCACTAATCAATCCAGAAGGAAGGAGAATTTAGATTTACCAGAGAATGAAGTCATTAAGGAGAAGAGGGAATCTGAAAGAGCTGCTTCATCTGACACCATAAGGTAAATCTCACTGCTACAGAGACCTGGAGTGGCCACTTTTCAGACATCTTTGTGCGGATGCTCTTAGTGGCTTTGGTAATGTTTCCAGGCTATTTAATAGGGACTAAATCACAAAGAAGATAGATGTGGCAGGTATTTCACATTTGATGTGAGTTTTTTTCTGGATTACCATGCAGGAGTCCAAGTGGTCTGTGTTCTGCTGTGCCTTCCGTCACTCTCAATTATCTGAAAGAACAAATGCAAATGACTAAACTTTAGCAGGCTTATGCAGCAAAACATACGGTGTATAGGATAAGCTGAACAGCTATAAAAAGATGTAGCTTGGGATATCTTTTCATGCTAAATAGTTGAACTTAGGCAAATTCCCTATTCTTTCCCAGCTTTTTTTCTATACATGGTTCTTTATCACTATTCCTTTGAAAATCTTACCTCATAAGGCTTCATTTTTTTAGCATTGGAGATTGCACAGTCTCAGAATCAGAGAAAGGCTGAAGTTGCAGGGAATAGCCTATATTTCATGCTTACAATGTTGAGAAGCAGTTAAGGAGAAGCCTAAATGACATGATGTAATCTTATTGTATATGGTTGTGGAGTTTTCCTGGGCCCTAAGAGTAATGCTTCAATAAAAGACTTCTGCCCTGCAGAGAGGCTAGAAAATGAAAGGCTATGTTAGGTGATTCAGAAGAGTGAAATTATTATCTGGACTAGAACTACGATTAATCTCTTAATATATGCAGATGTGTGGACAGAGTGGAATAGGAGGACTGCAGAGGTAAGACCTTTTGGCATATGTTGCAGGGTCTGTCCAGCAGTAACAATTTGCTGTCAGAGGAAAAGTAACACAGTGACGTGGTAAGTTTGGAAGACCTAATAGATTATTTCTGTGCCCATTGATATCACACTGCTTTTTACCTAGTATATTTATGGAAACCTTTTCTTCCACTAGCAATAATGCTAGCATTCTCTCATCTTTTTACTGTTAAAATCATGTAAAAATGAACAATAGCTACTTAAACATATTTAGGGGATTTGGTACTTGATTATCCTCTGTATTATTGAAGATCTTCTAAATATACGATTTTATAAGTTAATGTATTATGCATGACATTATGTGTCAATACATTTATGTTTCTACTTCTGAACTTCTAAACATACTTGATTCAATTGTGCTTTCTTTTTTTGCTAAGCTCTTTTTGCTTTGACTGTGGCTGAAATGCAGAAAACAGCAAAAGAATTACGAGTCCAAAATAATCCAATATTTATAATTTCTGAGCCAAGAAGGGCATGTTAGAACATTTCTGAGTAAAATACTAGTGATGCCATGCACTCCATTTTTTGGCCCTTCAAAAGTGACTTGCGTTCTTTGTAAGACACCCAGGGTCTCAGACAATTTTTCTTTCCCCGTGGTTAAACTTAGCCACTTGTTCTTCTGTCTCTCCAGTAACACAGGAGAGAAAGTACTGCCTGAATTTTCCCCTGGCAAATCCTGAATGCTTGCTTGTTCCAAAAGAGTAATGTACACAGTAACTTTAGAGGTTTTATGTAAGTTTTTTTCTCTTATCAAAATACCATACAGGTGGATTTGATCTGCCAGTATGCTGATCACTCTTTTCCTGACCCAGTAAAACAGTTAAACAAATACTCCAGTGGATTTCTGTGCAGGGCTAAGTCCTTAGTTAGCTTATACTGATGAGCTCTTTTCAAGGCATATAAACAAGTGATGCTGTCTTACCAAAGAACAACAATAAGACAAACAAAAGAATGATCGAACAGTTCATAATCTGATCCCAAATGTCCCTCATCAGTGTAATACACTGAGTACCTTCATGGTTTTAATTATATAACACTTACTGGTTTACTGTTTTGAATAAACAAGACCCAAAAGATAGCAATGATCTAAGACCAGACCACACCACAGAAGGATTTGGGAAAATGTTTGTGAGAAACTGTAATTTATTCCAGGAGAGACAATATAATAATAAGTCATTCTTACGTTGAGTTGGTTTGATTCGTCTCTCTTAATATAATTTCTTTTAAGATGTTAATGTACAATGCTCTCTTTTTTTTTCCTTCCCTGCCCATGCTAGTCTCACTTCTAAGGGACCACTAAGAGAGGACTAGAAGTTTCTAAAGGATTAATTGTCTGATGAGAGTCAAGATCATGTCATGACTGGAGAAAAAACAAAGACGTTTTTATCTGACTTTCTTTCAAAGCTTTAAAGAAGAATTGTTAGGAATTTGCCAGGACAATCCTGAGGCACACTGCATGAGGTTTTTATGCTTTAGCCTGTCATGCACATCACTTTTGTTATTGCACTGAAGGAGCAAAGCTTACTGGCTATTGACCCCTCATAAACCCACACAAACCAGACAAATTTGGGAATTGATGAAACTAATTTTTAATTGCTTTTCTGTCTGCTGTGTTTCCCAAGAAGATATAACTAACTGATATGTGATAATCTAACTCTAAAGAGACTCATGTCTTGCTCATGGCTAGAAGGAGTTAGGCATTTCTCAGGAAAATTACTCTTATTAGAAAACTGTAGTTGAAACCAAAATCCTTCAGAGAAATGTGCTGTGTTAAATTAAGATTTCATAATAAAAGATTTCACAAGAAAGGATTTCACAAACCTAAGACGGAACCATTCTTGGCATGACTTTTGGCATGCAGCATGAGTGATTCTGTTCTGTCCAAGATATTTAAACAAGGTCAGTTCATCTGCAGTTATCTTGTTCCTTTGAAATTACCACTTTGAAAAGAACTAACTCTGGGAGGCTGGGTCAGATAGGAGCTGTTTCCCTACTGCTGTGTTACCAATTATTTTGTAGGTATTTCCCATAAAGACAGTTGAAGTAAGGAAAAAAAGAGGGAAAAAGCTG
Source organism: Nestor notabilis (assembly GCF_000696875.1). NCBI lineage: Eukaryota > Metazoa > Chordata > Aves > Psittaciformes > Psittacidae > Nestor > Nestor notabilis. The sequence goes on from NW_009943779.1 coordinate 15,360, forward strand.
GTATAGTTACATTAAGAATTAGATCACATCTCAGAAATTACAGAGGTAATTGAGAGTTTAAGCTGAAATTATATACATACAAATAAGACTCACTCAGGTATCACACAACTTGAAATACTCATTTGCCATAAAAAATTTGCTCTGTGACTTGCACGTTTCCAAATTTGCCCAGGTTTTGTGCTCTGTTTTTAACGGAGCTTTGCATCTGAGCCTGAGTTGCAATATGGAAAGTGACTATTCCTTTACCTATGTTCCTTTATAGACCTGAGACAACTAATGTATTCTGGGTTTTGCTGCCACTTTCTCTAAATGGACAACCCACGGCTTTATGGTAATGCTTTTTATACATCAGCTCCATGGGCTTTGGCACTAGCCACCAGGACTTTTGCTGTGTTTAATTTTATCCAGGCACTGAGTAAACTGGGAACAGGAATGGGAAATTTAACCTTTTCTCCCTACACATTTTCCAACCATTTAGTTAGGCCATCATTCTCATTGGGATGCTTTTCCTTTCTAGCCTAAAGATTTGGCAGCACACAGTAGAAGTATTTATTTATATATCATTTTTCTTGTGGAAGTCCAGATAGCAGAAGAAAAGACTTCAGTTCTGAGAAGCACAGAGTCTTACTGGCACAGTAAGAGTACTTCTCTGCTTTACTGACTAGCTTAGAGCTCATTTTAATAAGGACCAAAATACAAAATTGGCATACTAATTCCAGAATGCATTTTCCCTGTCTAAAGCTGAATTGCAACTCTCTGCCCAAAGCAGAGAACAATGAGCTGCCAAATAGTATATACTCTGTAATAACATCTACTTTTTTTTAAAACAGTACTTTAGTAAGAAATTTAATATTTCTGGTTTTAATAAGTCTTTGAAATCTTCTAGATTGTAACTTAAGATACGTTAGAATTTGTCTTAGCCTGTGGCTTAAGGTAATTATTCTTTTTAAGTGTTAACTAACTCCAGGGATAACAATTCGATCACAGTCACATAAAAGAAATGTTTTGCACTTGTCAGAAATGCCTGTGATTGTTTAGGTTTGTTTTTTCTGTTTCATTTTTTATTTTTCATTTCAAGTTGTCTCACAGATTACCAGGTCTTGATTTAAGATGCACAACAGCTATTATTACTATTTTACTGCTAATATATCACTATATTACTTCTAAACAAACCTAGACCCACCAGAGAAATCGAAGTTGGACATACATGGGTTTTCCATTTGGGTGTGCTGCAACTTCTCAGCATTGTGAGTACGAAAGTGCTCTCACCTAAAGTATTAAAAAAAGGTTGTTTTTTTTTTTTGTTTGTTTTTTTTTTTGTTTTTTTTTCTGTAGAAAAAATGATGGGACATGGAAAGAAGGAAGGAATAAGAAAGAGACAGAGGGAGTAAGGAGGAGAAAGGTGAAAGTCCAGATAAGTGACTGGCAGATAAGGAAGTGAGGGAATACAATGTGGATTCCCATAAGAGATATGTTCATTCTGATGTGAAAGTCTAAAAAGAAACATCTGAAAACTCTGCAGTGTGATCTCAGGTTTAAGTGCGAAGTTGTAGATACAGGATCACAGAACAGTATTTCAAATACATATTGAGTCAAAAAACTTTAAAAATTAACATTCCCACCCAAATTCTGTTATCAGCCACATGTGCAGAAGACGCGATTGTACAGATCTTAAGGATGGTCCAGTGGGGGGCCATCAGGATGCTCAGGGGCCTTGCACACTTGCCCTTTGAGAAAAGGTTGAGTGATGTGGGCTTGTTCATCCAGGAGAGAAGATGGCTTTTGGGGGACCTAACAGAAGCCCACTGGTTCAGGGCAGTTATCAGGAGACAGAGCCAGGATCCTTAAGAAGGTGCACGGAAGGAGAACAATAGCCTACAGTAGTACATTGGAACAGAAAAGCTACTAAGTGGTACAAAGAAAAAAAAGAACCAGTCAAAACCCAATGCCTTAAGGGCAGTCAAGCAGTAGAGCAGGTTGCCCAGAGAGATTACGCTAGGTCAGTCAGGTTTTCAAACCCACTGTACCAGCCCTGATCAATCTGATCTGATCTCAGAACTACCCCTGCATTGTAGCGTACCATGGTTTAGAGACCTGCTGTGATCCCTTCCCACCTGAATTATCCTGTGATCCTGTTATCCTATAGCTACTTCCCAAATGCCAACATCGTAGTTACAATGGTAAAGTAGGTATGCCAGAAAGTTCTCCGAGAATTTTCCGAGAATAACTATGGGTCTAAACAGAAACTGAGATACTGGGCCATGTAGGATTTCTAAGACTTCCCCCGTTTCTCAGTAGGTGTTTTATTTTTAAACTTGCAAACAGACACACTCAGTGTGTCACACATCACTGATTACACCTGCTTCTACAATAAGACTTCAGAAGAGCGCAGACAAAGGAAATTTCTGTGCCACTTGACCTGAGCACTATTCCTGGCTATTTTATTGTCTAGTATAGGTATAGCCTCTGGGCATAAACATTCACTGCATGGTAGCATGCTCAGTGAAAGGGCATGCATTGGTGAACTCTTGATCCATGGTAGCCATATGAACATAAAATATTCTGAAAGCACATTCCCATGCTGCTTTTAAGATGTTTGTATGAAAGACAGATAGCCACAGCCATATCACCAAAGGTTTTCTTACAAGCTGAAGTCATTCACAGCACTTAAATAGCTTTGTAAAAATCAGGCAAAAATACAGGCTTATAGGTCCATTCTTGGACCTTTGTGAAATCAGGCCATTAAATTATACCAACTTCTACATGACTAATTTTCTATTTCTTTTTCAGACTGCCCTACAAAAGCATATGCTGCTAAGTTAGCACTATGAAATACCTATGAAATGCATCTCCCATGAAAGAAGAACAGAAGACTATACACACAAAAAAATCTGTCATTCTCAAACTTTTTGACAAGCAGGGCCCCTTTATGGCCTCATTTGTCTCTGTTGTAACCTTTGGTTGCCTAACTAGCTTTAATTGCTGGCTGTATTTGAAGCCCTGTTGGGCTGGAGAGTTAAGTGACAAGTGTGGTAACTGACAACTAACACTGTTATCCATGGTTTGAGAAAAACAGAATCAGATTCTTGCTCTTTCCTATTACTTTAAGCAAAACAATATAAGTCCCATAGTTTTAAAAGCCATATGTTTATAAGTTATTCTCTGGTCACAGAAGCATTCATAATATCATGATGTCTCACAAACCATTGGTGTACGAACTATCTCATGGTTTTCTTTGGAATAAAATGACACACAAAAGAAACAAGATTTTTTAATAACAGCAGCATCCTTGTCAAATGTAATGGATAAGAAATTGTCATTTCATTCAGTCAGACTATGGTACCAGGTGTAGTCTTTCAGGAATGTGGTGTTAAATATACTTTTATGTGCTTCTCTGACTTGCTAAAGAAAGACATTTTGTCTCTTTAGGTTTACTAGTCACTGTCTTTGCACCTTCTATGCTTTTTCTTTTTTTATTTACCCTGTTGCAGATCTAACTTTTAACTTTGGATTAATAGTGCAGCTTTATCTTCCTGAGTGTTGCTTATATACTGATTTTCCTCTTGATGAAACAACAGTAAAATATAGATGTAGCATATTTCAAAATAAAAGGAAAATAAGAAAGGGAAGAAACTTATTCCTCCTTAAAAATTTTTAAGAAACTTTTCCTCCACTGAAATTATGATTTAATTAATTCCCAAAAATGTATTTATAAACCAAAAAAGATATTCAGTTATTGAACTCTGGTACACTTCTTTGAGTATGTATTTGTAATACTACTCTAGTAAACTCTGTTTAACTAGTGAGCTGAGATGGGCTTGGACTGTTTTGCCCAAACTGTGCCAAGCATCCAGGACTTTACAGAGAATCGGATCATCTACATGCTAGAAAGTCAGTGAACGTGGTGTAATTCTCTCCCCTGGATGTCTTGGAATGTTATTACTTGGCATGCCTTAAAAATACCACTTGAAAAAGAAAAAAGAAGTGTGATTTAGGGCCGGATTCACTGACACATTCCAGTTGCTTTGTGCTTGTCTGGTGATAGAAAACAGCAGTAAACTAACAAGCTAAAGTGGATTTATGATTGCTTTGCATATCTGACATGGCATGGGGCTATTAGAGCATACCAGAGGGAATGCTCTCTTCTCTAGTGATCGGCTGGGGATAAAGGGAAAGGGGGTTTGTTCTTGCTTATAATAGAATTTCTGCTGATATGAAATAAAATCTGAATACAGTTTAGTCATATATTCATGGTATTTTAGTATTGATTAAATTGTTTTCCCCTGCTAATTATCGATGGATGTTAAGACAGCAATGTCCCTTGGAGACCAAAATGACGATGAAGTGGAATAGCAACCCACAGATACAATAAACATTTGAAAGCTTTTTTAAGCAAAGACCGTGTGTGTATCACATGGTAAACTGCACTCAGTATGGTCTTCATATCCTTCCTGCCCACATAACTTTAGCTGATCCAGCCTAAATGAAAGTCCATTGCTATCAAGAAGGAATGCCACCAATGTCATGCACAGCAGATACATTTGAGTATGTCTGTCTGACATGTGACATAAAAGGTTTCACTGAGCCACAGCAGCCTGAATTGCACAGTGGAGGGCCTTTGTCATCTCAGTTGAGGAATGCCTTAGACGTTCAATTGGCCTTGGCATCTCTGACATGATGATAAGTGTGCACAAATATTTCTCCAAGCACCAATTATTTAGAAAATGAAGTGCTTGTACATTTTGCCAAGCAATGAGTTTCTCATGGCTAGCTTCCGTGTGTGTGCATCAACAAATACTGTCAGAATTTCCCCATTAAGGTTTTTCTTCACTTCATTTGGAGTGTTTTCCTTGTGACAGTGTCACTGCTAATTGAGAAGCATAGATTTATGTATTAAGAGTTTCATACTCTGAAGAATGGCTTTTGTGTGACGCTTGCATGGTCCCCTAGGAAATGATCAAGTAGTAGAACTCTATCCAGATAGGGAGACCTGTTCTTCTGGCAGCTAGATGTAGTGAATCTTCCAGCTGCGTATGTATTAGATAGATTGAAATGTTTGTCAAAGTAGAGGGGACAGGAAACAAGCACAAAGTCATTCTGCAAGGGGCCAAACTGAACTTGTGATGTATAGGAGCCATATGTACACAAGAAATGTGTAAGCATGAATGATACCTGCTGCATAAGAGCTGTAATCAAAGCAAGAAGGAGAGGTGGTGTGATTACATGCTCAGCTGCATCACTCAACTCCCTCTGCATCTGTATGCTCGCAGACACAAGGATATATTTCTGACATTAGTACTAGTCAAATCATTCTTGTTTGGATGGCATGCCCAGCTCTTCCTCCTGAACGTCTTGTTTGAATAAAGGCTATGTACGTGAGGAGATATCTCCAGATGAAACACAGAGTAGTTATATTTTTCTGGTGGTTGCTTCTGCTATTAACTAATATCAAACTAACTTTAAACGCTGAGATTCCAGTTTGAGCATAGGTGTCGTACATAAGGCTTCAGTTGTTAGACTACAGTTTTTCTGACATCTTACAACAAAGTCTAATCCAACATTTAAAAATATAATTGTCATATTATTTCATGAAAACTGAGCAAACTTAAAGCTAGTTACCAAGTAATATTTAATCAACTGTTCTTGGAGGCAAAAATAAATACGTACATCTTATCTCCAGTGAAAATATAAATAGAAATATCTCCAGGCTGATGCATTGTGCAATAGCTGAATGGTATGATGTACATAAACATCCACGGCATTTTTTGGCCTGTTTTTCAAGACCTTCCCTGTCTTGTGAGAATGTTCAGGGTTATATATCATCAGTCTAAATGAGAATAGATTGCTTTTGCAGATCATTATATTCAATTATGGTAGAATTTTAATCTGAGTCTCTGATGGGAAAATAAGTGACCACCAAAGCAGCCTGGCCACCCAAGCCAGGGCTGATGTGGTTTCAGATACTTCGTTGAAAGCCAGATGTAATGAGATAAACTTTTAATTCTCCTTGTGTCAGATAAGCTTGTTGTGAAAAACATTTTCTGTTTCTGATACTCAGAAGATATTCTACACGTTTTCCAGATACTCTATTCATTGTGGGCTCTTTCTTCAGTTTCCTCCCTCTATCCTCTTGTAAACACCACACGCATCGTTCATATAGTTTCCATCATTTACACATCAGTCTTGCCTTTTCTGTTCACCAAATTGCCACCATATCAAATTTGGCACTTTGTCTACTATATCTAGCGGACAAATGCCTACAAAAGAGCTACTAAAGTTTATATAGTTGGCCAATAGTATAGTTCTGCCTATAAGTGTAGCATGTGTTGGTTTTTCTGAGATACATGTTCCATTACCTGGAAGTTTTGCCATTTGCATTTATGCTGCATATTAGCGAGCTACAAACAAAACAGGGTTGCAGCTCAAAGCTATGGCTATTTCAAAACTGCTCCTTATTCTGAGATATCATGTATTGCCTTCTTCCCATTAAGCATACGATATCTCAATTGTAATAGAAAAGTAAAATATAAAATGCTGTCTGGATCCTTGGAGGAATAGTGACTAAGTGGGTCATGAAAGTGCTAAATCTTTGCATGTGAAAAACTGGCTGGTGCAGATTTGAGATCCAAGGGAAGTGTAAATATAATGTGCAATTCTGACCCAAGTACCTGGAAGAGCCATTGCCTTAAATTAAGAAATGTAGATGTTCAATGGTGCATGTATCCAAGCCATGCAAAAATGAGTTTTGAGGTGAGATTCAGAATACGAAACATAAGGGTGCAGCCATACCTATCTCCTCTGAAATGATTAATATTGATTCTTTAACTGGGACTGTTCATGTATATGAAGATTACTGACAAGAATAAAGGCTTCTAGGATCATGCCCAGCTCTGATTTCAAAGCAACAGAAATACTGACCTTGCTGCATACTTTGATTGACAAGCCAACCACATTTTGCTGGAGCAAATTGACTTTAGCATTATTTGGTGTGTATTGAACATTTAACTCTGTAAATTATGACTTTGTGTAAATGATGACAGTCTGTGAGAATGTCTGAATATCATAACAGTAAATGACTTTATGTAAATTATGACAGTCTGCAGGGCTATCTGAAAATCATAACAGTAAAGCAAACAAAAGGTATATTAATTGTAATTCCTCATTTGTCTGCTTTGAGTCTAGTGCATAACTAAAACACCACTTGCTAGAGATGTGCTAAGCATTTCCTTGAGAATATCACCACAAGACATGCTACAAAGCCATGTATTTATAAACTAGCTCCTTATAAGCAAGATCAAGTTTGGGAACCTGTATCATTTTGTCCAGCCCAATATACCTTTTTTACCCTCCTCCCAGTAATGTTTTCACATCAAAATGCAGTCATGATTTGTAGCAAATGTACTTCAATATTGGAGGGATGGTGTTGCAAATTATGCCCCAGGTAAAGTGGGGCAGGAGTATAGGAGAGGCACACATGCCTTGAAGAGGGAAGGATAGACTGCAGGACCAGGCTTCCCGCTTTCCCTCTCTCAGTGTAAGAAACAGGCATGACACTGCCTCTCAGTCAGTCCATATGTTCCAGACCACAGATACAAAGCAGCTTACTCAAGCTCTCATTGAGTAAATCCCATCATTCCAGGAACCTTTTTGTTTCCCTGAACCTCCCAGTGCTCAGCCTGGGGCAAAGTATCTCAAACCACGCATAGCATAGTGCTGCCCTTAATCGTACGATTGAGACCATGGAGGAAGAGAACACAGGAAACCTTTATTTTTCTACAGAAGTGATACAGTACAGGCAGAGTCTGCACAATAATGCTTCATTTACTGCCTTTCTCCTGTTAGTTACCTCCTGGTGACCCAGCAGAAGCAGAGGTCACTTAGCTGCATGGTAGCTCTGAGTTCTGAAGCAACTGTAGGAGACTGCCAATTATTCATTGTTTTCCCACAGTTTATCATGGCTTTGCAATATGAATCTCTGTAGTGTTCAGAGAGAGGGAGAGATTGTCTAGGGTTATTGCCATTCCCCTCCTTCATCATTACACAAACCAGCTCTTTTTACATTGGTAGCTACATAACATTCCTTTAGCAACTGCTATGGAAGTATTCAATGTATTTCTCACTGTCTTGTAATGCAGTTTAGTGACGGGAAATAGCAAGCCAGCAAGCCATAGCTGGGTAACTTTATATGAACCACCAGAAAGAAAGACTTTCCTCACACAGTCTTTGCTTTACAGTACATAGAACTACTGTGTTGTATCTAACAAACAACCAAATTTATTTTTTTTATTTCAGCAAGCTTCTCATTTCACGTAGAAAAGATAGTAAGACAATCACTCATTCCCAATTCCTGATAAGGCATATAGGATAGACAGAGCTGATAAGAAAAAGTCTTCCAAGGCAGACTGCCACCATGCAAAATGGTTGCAGTTTCTACTTACCTCAAAATCACCTTAAAACTAAATGATTAATGCTGATGAGAGGATTGTCATGATGCCTGTGAAAGGTACTGGTTCAGAACATTTATATTTCATACTATCCTCCAGAGAGTATGTCACAGAAAATTTAAAAAAGGTTTTCCTCTGTAAAAACTCCTATAGGAAGTGACTATTGTTTGTGGGTTTTCTGAAGAGGATGATTAAGTCAGGCTGACTAAGAAGTTATCTTCATATTTCAGTTTTCTTCCATTCTAAAGTGTGTTCAGACTGAACATTATCTGTGCAGTATCAGCCATCTATATTTTTTCTGGCTATTCCTCAAAGGGCAGCTGATGAGTCAGACTGGTGTTTTCTGGTAAGCCCTTCACCTGCTAGAAATAAGAATCTTTGATCCTTCCACTGGGGTGAAAACCACAGAACACGAGGCAAAGTAAACTCTCTACCCTTTCATTTTTGTCATTATGTATTTTATTTTATGTTTGCAACTTTCCATTTTGATTCCATGCACACCTTCATGCTTTGCAGTCTATATTTTCCAAGAAATGGCTACCACAGTCTTAAACATCACATAAGTTAAGTTTACATTGCCAAGAAAGTAACTTCCCAAGCCACCCTTGGATCTTGGTCCCAATACTGAGTATGTGCTTCTTTTTTTTTAGCGTGAATGAAATAAGTGTAAGATGCAGTATGGGAAATATTTGGCTGTAGTGGTTGTTCCCTGTGTGGAGACATCATGCTTGGCTCCTTTCATGCCACGTGTTCTCATGTATGCTGCAGGCATCAGGAATCCTTGAAAAAGCCTCATTCCAGGACATGTAATATGCACCCTCAGTTCCCTCTTACCAAATGGTCATCATGGTGGGCTGCAATTTGTGCGCTTGGAATGAAAGAATGACAAAAGATGGCAATTTGCAGGATCTTCTGAAGGAGAACTCTGTAAATTACAGTGATTTATTTTTATTAACTATTTTGCATAGCCACTGATTTCACACTAACAGCTGCTGACTGTATACTTTGGTCCCATGCCAGTGAAAAGATTAGACCCTAGGTAGCCCCCTTCATTATACTCTTCATAACCTAAGTCTGTTTCCAGGTTGACATGAAAATGTTTGTTCCTCTTCATGGCTGAGCACTGGACTTGGCTGGAGCGTTTAACAGAGCTCCTCCAATTTAAACTTATATAGGGCTTGGAATCATCTAATTCTCAGCAGTATCCTTTTATTCAAACTATAATGTAAGTTCTTGTCATGTAGTCTTGACAACCTCATTTGGAAAGTAATTCTTTTGGAAATGAATGTTTCTTAGATCTGTCTCCTCCTCACTTTAAATACCTCGAGCTTGATTCACCTCTCAGTGATACAAATATGTCATTAATGTAAATACATCGCCTTCAATAGTCCTTTTTTGCATATATTCTGGCACAAGTCAGGAAAGCTAAGGCCCAGTTAGAAT
>NW_009943780.1:0-1473 GCF_000696875.1 Nestor notabilis
GGTGAGCATCCCACTGCATGAATACTCATGGATACCGGACCCAGACTGGGATCCCCCCCACTGCCGCCCAGGGCTCTCCAGCATCCCTATGCATGCTCCACCGGGGAGCAGAGGGTGTAAAGGGGTTGCAAAGGGGTTGCAAAGGGGCTGCAAAGGGCTTACAAACCAGTTACAAAGGGCTAACAAAGGGATAGCAAAGGGGTTACAAAGGGGCTGCAAAGGGCTTACAAGGGGGTTGTTACAATGGGTTGCAAACTGGTTATAAAGGGATTTCAAAAGGGCTGCAAAGGTGTCACAAGGAAGTTACAACAGGGCCACAAATGAATTACAAAGCAGCTGAAAAGGGGTTACAAATGGGTTACAATGGGGCTGCAAAGGGTTGCAAGCAGACTGCACAGGGGTTACAAAGGGGACTACCAAGGGATACAAAGGGATACAAAGGAGCTGTAAAGAAGCTGCAGATAGATTGTAAAGGGATTGCAAAGGGGCTGCAAAGGGGTTACAAAGAGGCTGTAAAGGGACTGCAAAGGGGATGCAAGGGAGTTGCAAAGAGGTTTCAAAGTGGTTACAAAGGGATTGCGAAGGATCTGCAAAAGGGGTCGAAAAGGGCTTACAAACAGCTTACAAAGTGGTTACAAAGGGACTGTAATGGAGTTTCAAAGGAGTTACAAATGGGCTGCAAATGGGTTGAAGAGGAACAATTCTATGTACTATACTATTCTATGATTCTATGATTCTAAAGGGGTTGCAAAGGTTCTGCACAGGGGTTGCAAAGGTGTTGAAGAGGCACAAAGGGGTTACAAAGGGTCTGCACAGCGGTTACAACAGGGCTGCATAAGGGCTGAAGAGGTATGAAGGGGTTACAACGGGGCTGCACAGGGATTGAAGAGGTACAAAGGGGTTACAAAGGGGCTGCACAGCAGTTACAACAGGGCTGCATAAGGGCTGAAGAGGTACGAAGGGGTTACAACGGGGCTGCACAGGGGTTGAAGAGGTACAAAGGGGTTACAACGGGGCTGCACAGGGGTTACAACAGGGCTGCATAAGGGCTGAAGAGGTACGAAGGGGTTACAACGGGGCTGCACAGGGGTTGAAGAGGTACAAAGGGGTTACAAAGGGGCTGCACCCAGGTTACAAAGGGTCGGGGGTTACTCTGGCCTGCCCGTGGGGGGTTCCTCCTACCCGTGCGTGTGGGGTGCGTTGTGCACCAGACACACCATCTCCTGGGCCCGGAGCTCGCCGTTGGGCGCAGCGCTGCGGTCGCTCTCGTAGTAGCTGAGGAGCCCGTCCTGCAGCATGCACCAGCGCCGGCTGAACTCTACAACCAGGGTGCAAAGGGCTTGCAAAGGGCTTGCAACGGGGCTGCTATTCCCCATCCCACCACAGACCCCCACGTACCTTCCGGCCCCTTGCGCTCACCCATGGGCTTGGCCATGGATGGGGTCTTGTAGAGGAAGCCGTGGTGGGTGACGG
>NW_009943780.1:1504-2632 GCF_000696875.1 Nestor notabilis
CAGCGGAACCGAGTAGGGCTTCTCCTCGCTGCCCCCCACCTCCAGGCGAGGGGGCTCTGCAAAGGGGGACACAGCTCATCATGGGGGGCTGAAGCGCCCCAAATACCCCCCCACAACTCAACTGGGTCTCCCCAGCCCAGCCCAAGAAGCAGGAACCCAAAAGCATCCCATGGTTGGGGTGCAAGGATCAGCTCCAAGCCTCCTGGCTCCGGTCAGTGGGGTTCAGGGCATCCCTCCCACATCCCTGAGCACTGAGTTGGATGGGGATGTTGTGGGAAAACCCAGTCCCTCAGTTTCCCCCCTTTGCCTTCCAGCAAGAGACATTCCTCAAGTTCCTCCAGGAATCGGGATGCAGGGACACCCCTAAAGCACCCCCAGGTCAGAGCACAGGGCTCGCTGAAGCTCCAGGGACAGGGAAAAAGGGAAAGGGGAGAATCCAGCTCCATGATCCCAGCCCTGCTCCACACATCGACCCAGGGAATTCCAGAGCCAGGATGAGGTCAGGGGGTTGGTTTTCTCCAGCTCTTCCAGACCCGTTTTGTGCTGACACATCCGGAATGCAGGGCAGGGCCAGGCCCAATCCTGGGCAAATTCCAGCTCCTGCGGGCCGGCCTTGGCCGCCGAGGCGGGGAAGGGAGGTGATGGCTGGGGCAGGCGGGAACACCCCCATCCCGGCGGCTGGAACGCTCCAGGGGTGGAAGTTCTCCCTGTGTTAGAGTGCGGATGGATCCCATGGGAGCCACCAGCCCACCCGGAGTCACAGTGGGTAGAATGGGAGGGAGGGTTTAGGGAATGCTGGAGGTGGAGGTGGGGGATGGAAGGATGTGCCCTGAGATTCCAAAGGATGCCAGGATGGTGCCTTGTCTTTCCCTGAATCCCATGCAGGGCTCTGGACCAGTATCCCTGCCTGGGGTGGATCATGGGGATGCTCCCCAAAGCCCCTTTTCCCTCTCCTGGGATGCACAGAGCAGTCAGAGATCCCCCTGTTGGGAAGCTGCTGGAAGGGAGAAAGAGCTGGGACCACACTCCTGTATCCCCCAGGATGCCCCGGCACCGCTCCAGAGCCCTGTATCCCCGGGGTGCCCCGGCACCGCTCCGGAGCCCTGTATCCCCGGGGTGCCCCGGTAC
>NW_009943781.1:0-8253 GCF_000696875.1 Nestor notabilis
GGGCCGGGGGCGGTGACAGCGGGGCCGGGGCGCTGGTAGCCACCACCCCGGGAAAGACCCAGGGGTGCGCGGTGGGTCGGTGTTGCACGCGTACGTGTGCGCGTGTCATGGGTAGCGCGGCTGGGAAGTGATATACTGCCATACGTGCACCTTAGCGCACATGTATGCACGTGTATATGGTACGTATGTGATGCAGGTACAGAAGAACTGTATGGTAGTGCGCATGGACATAATTACATTTAAATGCATCTGTATTGCATATGTGTATTTATATTTTACGTATATACATATGTATTTGCATATATATGGCCCTAGCAATGTTCAAGGCCAGGCTGGACAGGGCGTTGTGCAACCTGGTCTAGTGGAAGGTGTTCCTGCCATGGCAGCAGAGTTGAAACTGGATGATCTTTAACATCTCTTCCAACCCAAACCAGCCTGTGATGATATGTATGTACTTACTGTGCATACATCTACCAACCTAAACACATACAATGACATAAGTAAAACATACACCTATAAAAATCAATATGTAAACATGGTTGAAAACTAGGTACAAATACATACATATGCATATGTTTGCGTGTGCATGTGTGCTCCTGTGTTTCTTGTGTTAGGAATGATAGGACAGCCTTTATTTCTTCAGCACAGTAGAGGTAGATATCCTGTATCCCATCCCTGCTTGCCTCCAGACCGGGTTGATTCATCTGTGCAGCACAGAAAGGAAAAGCCGATTTGAAAATCTCTGTCCCCACACCTCTTTTTACCTTCAGACACTGGAAAAAAACCCAAACAAACCAACACAATAAATGTTTTGGATCTGGGAACAGTGAAGACAAGGCCCAGAGTGTGGTGACGCCTGTTGTGGAGGGGACATAGAGCAATGGGCAGTGTGTGCATATAACAGCATTATGTCCATTTACACCTTCCTCAACCAAAAGAACCCTTCCCTGGGAGAGGCCTTAACTACCTTCTTCTGTGGTTTTGAAGAGTGGCTGATGCTGAAGAGGGGCTGCTACACATCCCGATAAAGATCCACAGCAAAACCAGCTGGGTTTCTCAGAAGCAGTCTGCGAGGCAGATGTTATGTTTTCATCAAAACCTGGGTAATTGGCCTGCTTCCAAAAAATATTGGGGTCTGTTCACTTTTCATTTTTTTCCCCTTTCTTCTTCCTGTGACTTCAACTCCTTATTTTTACCAACAGGACCATATTCAGCAGGTGACTACTTGCCAGTGACCCTGTGCGTCAAACTAGATAGCATGAAATGTAGTCTCTTTGCCAGGCTTTACAAATGGACCCAAATGGTAGATCAGTCTGATTGACCAGGGATTAAAAAGCTTGCCGTTTTTTAAAATCAAGGTCCTAAAAGTAGAATTATATTTGTTTTTCAAGCATGGCATCATTAAAGGCTCAGAATCATCTTAATACAGTTGTTGAGAAACCTTCTTACTGCGAGGTTTTTCATTATTTATTTTCTCATCAATGCACACATAGAAGTAACTAAGTATATATTATAAGACCTTACCTAATAACGAAGCAAGATCACTGTATGGAATCTGTATTTGAAGAGGTTACAACAAATGCAAACTTAGTTATGGGCTGCATGGCACAAATGAGGAGGAAAAGACGCAGCACAACTCCATGGCTGCCGTTGGCTATGCCATGGTACTCTGGGACTGGTGGGATGGTGGCACAGGTCTTCAGCTCCTCCAGGGGAGCAGGAAGTGGATATCCTCTCCGTTTGCTCCCAGAACACCCCCTAGAGAAATGTCAGGAGACTCTTAGCGGAGCTGGCCCACGTGTGATACCTGGTGCATCTTTCATTAGCCTGCTTTGAAGAGGAAGAGGATAAAGAGCCGCAAATGATAGCCCAGGAAGCACAGACGCCACAGCACTGTTCTTGTTTGCTCCTGCTGTCCATGTTATTGACCTGCCCAGGCCAAATGCCTTGTCAGCGTGATAATCCTTGTGATTGCTTTGATCCTTCCCTGTGTGTAGATCCGTGGGGTCTGTTGCAGGTGTTTGCTAAATTCCCCACCCTGACAAGAACTGTGTGTGAAATACTGTTGACAGAGTGTTTTCGGGGAGGTCAGAAGTCCTGGGGAACATGGAGAGGTCAGGGGGTGTGTGTGTGAAGCATCTGGGAGTGTTCTGTCCATCTCATATTCCTCTCCTACCTTCTTTCTCTGCATAGCCCACCCTGCCTGAGCAAATGAAGAACCTCCAGTTCATAGGATATTGGAAAGTGTGGCCAAGCCTTCCCCTGGTAACCTTCTAGAGTGCCAGACATGCTGCCCCTGCTGAGCTATTAATGGAGCCCATCAATATTTCCATGGAGCTGGGAAATTTCTGGAGTACCGACAAACTGCATGCAGACATTTTGTGGTGTGTGATGCTTCCAGGTAACAAGTAATCTGTGCCTAATGGGCAAATGACACAAGCAAGACTTGCAGTGGGAGAAGCTAATGCACAGAAGGAACTTCCTGTTACTTTTGTTAGCAGGCGGAGCAGAGAAACATAATGGGACAGGTTGGAAGGATGCACCTAGTCTGGTGCAAAAGCTTGAAGTCACAGAAACTTCACCTGCAGCTTCAGTTCTGGTGGTTGGTCGTGCAGAACAAGATGTTCAGTGGTTGTCCCTGGTTGAATATCCAGTGCAAGACGGGGCACAGATGCTGAACAGAACCAGAATGCCGATTAGCAACTCGAGCCTTTGCGCTGGCCACATTAATGTTTCAAAGTGAAAGGTCCCTGCATGGTGTTCCTCTGACAGTTGGCAGCAGGAGCCACTATCATAAATTTAACATGATGAAAGTTATTTACTTGTCTCGTGTAACTGCTGAGGTACCTACCCAGCGGTGAAGCCTGGAAAAATAGCAAGGTCTCTGCAAATGGAGACCAGGGCCAAGCAGCCCCTCCAAAAGCTGAAGTGATGTAGTGAACTCCTCTTTTTCATACCCTGGCTTCCTCAGCAAGGGAATTAACTGGCTAGCCCAGGATGGACTCTGGATGGCTGCAAGTCTTGAAGCAGAACAGGGAGTAGAACAGCTTGCAGGGGAGAGTCCTTTTGTATCATCCAGACTGTCCTTATTCGCATATTCACTCACTGACAAAAAACTGAACAGCTCTCTACAGATTCCTCATCAACTCTTATTCCATGTGAACATGCATAGTAGAAGCATATCTATTAACCCTGTTCATTATGCATTCTCACCAGTTTGCCAGGTGCAGGAGCCAAACTGAACAAGCCTGCAAGTGCACAGACACAGTCCTCCTATCCTTGCCTTGGAGCAGGTCTGGCTGATCCACTTACAATACATAAAGACATCCTAGAGTGATGCAACAAGTTCAGAATCAGAGAGGTAAAAGGGCATCTGGGTATGAAAACCAGACTGACCTCTGGCAAATATTTCTCCTGCATATTTAGCTGCAGAGCTGCTTTCAGGCTGAGCCGTTGTACCCTGATTAGTGAAAAGAGGACAGTGTTCAAACCTCAGGTCTAGCAGCTCCCCTCAGCTTCATGTAGCAGCTGAGGGAAGGACATCTCAGATTCTTCTTCAGGTAGAGAAGCATCTGTCACTAGCTGGAGATTCAAAGCTCTGAACTCCTATTGCAATACCAGTTTGGTGTTGTTTGGGCCTCCAGGAAGGTATTTCTTTTTTTTCTAGCAGGATAATACTGGCCAGTAATTTTCTCATTTTTACTGAGTTTGCAAAAGAGTTACCCGGGGCTTGGTGAAAAGCTCAGGTGTGTATTGTTTGCTTCTATTTAAATGCAGCAGAATTTTAAGGCCCGCATGTGTTAGAAAATGTTACTTAAATTGAACAAGTGCAAAGAAGCATTTCTAGGATGATTAGGGGAGCAAAATGCACATCCTCTTAGAAGAATTAGAAGAGCTTGTCTTGTTTAGTATAGCCCAGCAGAGACTGAGTGGGGGTGTGGTAACACTTTATAAATACATTTGAGAAGTAAATGTCAGAGAGAGATATTGACTTCATCACGTGGCTGAATGGCTGTACAGTGAGTAATCCCAAATACATTTGGAGTGGAAATCCAAAGGCTTCCAGCTATGTGATGAATGAAGGGCTCAAATACTCTCTCAAGCAATGGAAGCTGTAGCTTTAAGTCTTGTAGGATGGAGCCCGAGAAGCTTATGGACGTGATTGTACAGCACAATCAAATAGGCAGATGCCTAAAGATAGAAAATTAAGTTTATATTATGAGTCCCTGGGCATCTGATGTGTCAGTATCCCCAAATGTGTGAGAAAATAGATTAGATCACTGTCAATTTGCATTATACTTAT
The DNA here is from genome assembly GCF_000696875.1 of Nestor notabilis. Lineage (NCBI taxonomy): Eukaryota > Metazoa > Chordata > Aves > Psittaciformes > Psittacidae > Nestor > Nestor notabilis. The sequence goes on from NW_009943781.1 coordinate 4,304, forward strand.
AATTCCATGCCTCAGGGCTTCCACTGGGTTTGGGAAAGATTTTATTTTACTCTTCTTGATGCATAACTTGTCCTTTACTGGTCTTTTTCGCCTTCCTCTGCATGTCTGAAGATAGATTGCTATAGCTGGAATTAAAAATTTTAGGGTTTATATGTCCTGCTTATGTACTCTTGATTAGACCTGTCTCTAGATCTGGTACTCAAAAAGAGTTATTTACCTAGATCAGGTTGGTAGGGACTGTTGACTGCCTTTACATGGGACACAAGTGTCCTTCCTAGAATCAATGGAGTTTTATTCAGCGAGTTCTTTGTAAACCTGCAAGCACACACTTTTTCAACAAGCAAGCTGTTTATTCATCTCTCCCTCCTTGCCTGACTGAGTTGTCCCAACACTCTCTAGTATCTCACAGGGCACCTATGGTTATTCAGTATTTGCCTGCCTCCTTTCATCCTCCAAAGTGATAACATCACTTACTTTTGCAAGGATATTCAGAGGAAAGGCATTTCTAGCAACAAACATCAAGAATGACGAAAGACACAAAAACGTTCACTCCTGGAATGTAGACGCCCTATGTGCAGTCCCTATGTTACTGTTAACACATTCTCTGAAATTACCTTCCTCTTGGTGTCGGAAGTCCATCTGCTATTTCTAATCTCGTTCACTGAGCTAGATAAACAAGGTTACCTCCACAGCGTGGATGTGATAAGCCCAGGTAAATGCAAAGGGTACCTGGGTAAATGAATAAATGAGGTAAATGAATAGCCATTCTATCACAGCAACAGATTTTGAGAATGAACAAGGTAAATAACAGCCCTGGAGAACAGGATTTCCTGTCTGCTTTTTAAGTCTGCACAGCATTGGAAGTATTCAGGAAAGGCTTTTTATGTTCATCGTGTTCACCTTCATGTATTGCTACTTACTGACTGAAAGAGGTTTGCATCCAGGAATTCGGAATCGTGGAATGTTGTGTCAGAGGTGACCATCTCATAAATACACATGTATTTTTAAATTCTTGCACTCACACACAAATGCAAGATATGGTCAGTAATGCTGAGAAATGTCTTACTGTAAAGCACAAAAATTGATCGTAAATTTATCCTGAGATAAAGGTACAATGTATGCTTTACCTTGATCCACCTTCAGCCTTGATATTTTGTGGCCACATTTTCATCTTACAATATCACCTTTACAGTTATTTTGTAGCTGCTCAGTGAGGAAGCTGTATCTGGTGGAATGGAGGAATGGCGACTGTATGATGGTCACTCTACTTCAGATGTAAAAATGCATTGCAGTGACTCTGGATTTTCTGGCTAGAATTTCTAAAGGTCTGAGATCATGAACCTTTCTGGCCTCCTGTGTATAGCCAGAGAACTAAGGCCATTACTGAGGCCTTACAGCTCTCCTGCTTTAAACTGGGGGCAAACAATATGCTTCTGAGCCCTAGGTAGCCCCATTTTTGCAGAGTCTTCAGCTAGTGACCAGTGGCTCTTTACTTCAAGAAGAGTCTGAGGGGTGACCTACATCCGCTGCAGTCCATTCCACATGAAGTGAGGGTTGCTGCCAGACCTGTTTCATGAGTCAGGACATAGCGGCTGAGCCTGAAAGCAGCACCAAAGGGACACACAGATACAGCTTATTACCAGCTCAGGGTGCCAGCAAACCCCCAGCTAGACAAAGGCAATGGGACTCTAGGTCACCTAAGGAACAGAGAGATGTCAATATGAACCACATGTGGTTAACACAGAGAGACCAACTTTAGTTCCAACTTTAAAGCAGAATGCAATTCCAATAATTTAGTCTTTAATACTTTATGGTGCCATGAAATAATTTTTGGCTTCTGGAGTTTTAAAGCTGCATCGCAGACCTTCTTCTCACCTGAAGTGACAGGAATAGGATGAAGTTCAACAGTACAAAGTGCAGAGCACAAAGTCATGTGCCGAGGGGCCAATTATAAGGATTTTTTTACATAAATCTGGAGAAGCAGACAAGCAAAGAAGAGATAAAGAAAGAAGAGTGTGTTGGTAGAAGCGATAAAGAGGATGTGGAGCCAGATGTTCTCCAATCATGCAGCTTTATAGAAAAAGGCTGATGTGACTGAAGACGGCACTCAGTGAGGTGCTCTTAGTAGAGATGGGAAAGTATTAGAACCTTTGTATAAGAGGATGATAAGATCACATTTGGATTCACAGTATATTCTCATCTTTGATGTCTGCTAAACACTTTTGCTTTGACTCCAGTCAATCCTTTACCTCAGTGTTCCCTTAAATCTCACCACATTCTCTCATTTTCCTCTTTACAGCGTAAGAAAGGTTAATTGCAACACATTTATGGGTAACGAACTCTTCCTTCTTTTTCCTAAAATCTTAACATCAGCACTGTCATCACAATAGTAGGAGGCATGCTTTAGCTTCATGTTTCTCAATGCCAATTATAAATCCCAAGCTACCATGGATAAAGTTCAAAAGGGGTGACAAAGGATTAGAGAAGCTAAATTCTTTAAAAATAGTTGGATTAGTTGCAAGATTACTGGCAATGGCTCAGTTCCTTAAGACTGAGGAGTGTGTATTTTCATACACTGTCATAAAAGGTCGCCAGGAACTGTGATCAAGACCTCACACCCTCATCGTGGAGAAGCTGCTACTGCCACCAGCTGGTAGTTCACTGGTCCTTGGATGGAGAGGTGGATACATGGCTTACTCAAAGAAGTCCCAGGAGGACAGGCAGGCCCTGAAGGAGGTCACATCTACAGACAGTTACAGAAACATTGCTCCAGCCCAAAGCACATTTTGGAGTTTGGAAAAAGGTAAGACCTGTATTATATTAACAGGACTAACCAATGATAGCATTCTCAGTTGACAGTTATCCATACGCATGGCTAGAGCAACAAGTATACTAAATGCACAGCATCAGACGTGCAATACTGGTCCATTTTACAATTGGCTGACATTCATATGCTTCACCACTTAGGTTCCAGAAATACAGTTTGGGGTGGCAGCTCCTTTGTACTCTGGAAGTAGAAATTGCAGTTCCTTGCATTCTTCACTGCTGCTTCTGCAAAGCCAAGGTAAGGAGGAATCTAGTGAGCACTGTGTTATCTACCATGCAAAGAACAAATGGTTTGTCATCTTGTGGCTGCCATCACAGATGTTGTAAGAGAGGGTCTTCTGCCCCACATATGGGATCAGTGCAGGTCAGTGGTCCTTTCCTGTTCACTCTTCCAACACATGAAGATGCACACAGACATCGTGGATTATGAGAAGCTGTATACACAGCTGTAGATCAGCTGCTTGGGTTTGTCATTAGCAAGCCAAAAGGTGGAGGCTTCTCTCTATTAGGTTTAGCAACAACATGCACTTTCTCCTGCAACATCTTCTGCAGGAGGACAATAGGACCAAACCTGTGCTTGGGTCCTGGAAGTACCAGGAGGTACCACAGTCCCTAGTTGCACTTCAGAAGATGTTCTCCAGCACTGGTATGGCAGATCTCAGCTGGCTTTTTCATACCTGGTTGTTCCTGTGAAAGCTAATATGTTTTAATTAACTATATTAGAAGAAATCGGTAACTTCTTTGGTTTCTAAAGAATATTGCTTTATCTGGTTGTCTGAGACAGAATGGATGTATTCTTGGAAACATCCTTGTTTCCAGATTAAGTTATGGGAAATAGGAACACAAAATCCTCTTGGGTTTGAGACATGCCTTCATAGAAGACTAAATTAAGTCTGTTGTAAACCTAAACCACAAATGCAACAGTGATGGATAATGTTGGTTCTGAACTCAACCACTGAGACATAGGTGGCTATCAGCAGAGTCACATACAACACTACTGCCTACTACAATGCCAAACCAATGCTGAGCAGCGCAGCAGCAATAATCTAGAATAGGATTGGCCTCTTTTCTCTTTTCTCTACTCCTAGACTCTGTCTCCATAGATCTATGACACCAATCACATA
>NW_009943781.1:8284-10892 GCF_000696875.1 Nestor notabilis
ACAATCCTCCATGAACCCTTGTAAAACCAGTACTTTTCCTCCATAAGGCAGTTTATTGATAACTGTCACTATAATTTCTGTGTTTTCCCTGCTGTCCCTCAGACCAAACACCATTTTGCCTCAGCTTCCCATGCCAGCCTCTGGGAGGCGTCCACCCCCAACCCCCACAGCAGGACCTGGGAGCTGATGCCCAGTGTGGGGCTTGACTCACAAGAGAGGTCCAGACTGGGAGGGACATGGCAGGCCCAGCACCATGGTGACTGCATGGGTGAGCTGAATGCTCAAATGTCATTCTCACTGTGACCACGGGAGATCAGGGAAAGAATGCAGTAGGAGCTGCACCCTGAAAACAACTTCTTTCCTTCTCCAAGAATCTTCTCTACCAGCTTCCCAGCTTGGTCTTCTCTCACCCACTGCCAAACATGGACAGACATTTTCTGGGAGGAGAGCTGCCAAGTGCAGGGTGTCTACTTCACCTTCATGGCATCTAGCCATAACCGCAGAGCTGGATAGTGGTTTAAACTGGGTCTTCATCTACCTGCATCCATCCTTACAAATGTTGCCATATATCATACATATTCTTGGACACTGAGCCAGTGGTGGCATTTGTATATGAAATGTGAAAGCAGAAAAATATGTGAAGATGAGAAGAAGAAGATCTATCCAGGCTTCTAAGTAAGGTATGTTTATTTTTAAAGGTGTCTCATGAGGCTTGGCAAGGCTGTAAGCAAGTCTGCCACTGTGGTTCTGGTGGCAAAGGGGAGACAGAGAGTGGAAGGATTGATGTCAACCGAGTAACACCAAGGGTCTTGAGTAGGCAGGGGGCCAAACAATTCCTGAATCAGTTAAACTTATCTGATTTCCTCCTGTTCTGAGAACAGATGGTCCCTTTCTCTTCCCTCAGCCTTTTTCTGGCACCTGGCTGTTCTCTGCTTGTGCACGATCAGTCTTCTCTGTCATGGCCCCTAGGAGACTCAGCATATTCTGTTTCTCCATCCTCTGGCAAACAGTATGCGCCTGCCAAGGTGAGATCAGGGAGAGCTTTCAGCTCCCTTTTAGAAGTGTCCATGGAGGAAAGAGAATCAAGGAATATACATTGGTCCCCAGCATCAATGCACAGCAGTGAACTGTTGCTCGTGTTGGTTTTCTCTGGTGATACTTCCATCTCTAGGCCACATTTTGTTTCAGAGGTGTTTTGCCTGCTCTTATTGAAATCACATCCTGGAAGAACTGCTGGGGCAAGAGGGTCACCAGGCAGTCCCCAGAGGGGTGGACATGGCAGCGCTCTGGGGTTTTGTCCGAAGACCTGTGCTGGGGAACAGAAGGGAAGCAGTAGGCACAGAGAAGAGTCGAACTACATAGTCTGTGAGATAGACATGGCAAGAGAGGGCTTTTCCTGCTCAATCTTTTCAGCCTTCATAGAACAGAAAGCAGTCAGAGCCTGTGCTACTACTGCAGCTGCCCTCTTGGAAAGTGAGAGACACTGAGTGACCATGAAAATGGTGGGTTTATAACAGGATGATAAGGGTATAGGCTGAGCCAATGCTTGTGGAGACATTCAGAGACATGAGGCCTATTGGGGTAGCGTTGGACCAGTAGGCTGAACAAGGCAAATCTGACACAATCTCATCCATAGTTTATAAAAAGAGCACCTTGGAGCGATTCCTTATGCCAGACTTCACCTGGAATTCATCTCACATCAAGCTGGTCCAATCACTCTGAAATCACTTCTGGGAGCAATGTGGCAGCCTGGGTGATCTGCTCCCAGAGCCACTTCTGAGTAGGATTTTATTTGCCAATATTGCCAGCAGAGTTCCCTGGTGGATTGCTACTGGAATCATTGAATAGTTGTATTGATGATCTGGAGGTAAGTATAAAATTAAGAAAGAGTGAACAGAAAGGCCAGTGAAGTGATAAATAGTGTGGAGGCAGGCTAAATTGAGTAATTGTGTTTGTAAAAGAAATGCATTTTAATAAAAACAATTTGCCAAGTCATCTTACTAGGAGCAAATTGTGCAAGTTCCTGTAACTGGAGATTATATTCCCTATAGTGGCAAACTTTAATGGAATTTAGGGGTTGTAAGATGCCAGGTCAGCAGAAGCTTCCCATTGAAACTTGTGGCAAAGAAGAATTTTGCAGTCCTGCAGTGCATTGGACAGGAAAGGATACATGAGCAGCGCAAGGCATGGGAGAACAGGGATGAATACCTCTGCAGAGACCAATATCAGATTTCAATGTACAGGTCATCTTCCCTTTTCTGCTGATATTTAAAAAATGGAAACACCGAAAAAGCTGAAAGTCATTAAAGAAAATGATATAAAGAGTTCACAGTGTTTAATTTATCATATAGAAGTCTGAGACATGATTCAATTATTTGATTAAAGCAGAGAATAGATATCTGAGAACAAAACTAACTGGACAATAAAGCATTTCTTCATCAGGTAGACAGACATGTGGAAAGAATCAATAGCTATAAATTAGAGTCCTGCAGGCGACATCTGTAAGTAAAACCTATTTAAAGACTGGATGCTGGACATGAACAGTAAAGTGTCTTTCCCAGCAATGCAGGCAGATTGTGAAGAGGGTGGGATATTAGCACGAAAGAGT
>NW_009943781.1:10916-17912 GCF_000696875.1 Nestor notabilis
CACCCCCCCCCAAAAAAAAAAAAGAAAATGCTATGCATTCAAGCTTTTCACCCCACCATGTTCTGAAGTCCTTTCACTGCCCACAAGTTCCCATTCATTCATATACTGAGATTGGTTTGAACCTGAGCAGTTCAGAAGTGCCTTTGACAATCCGGTAGTCCCAGCTTGAACTGGAGGCAGCTTGTGGGCTGTTCTGGTGAATGTGAGACCTTTCACATTGATCAGGCTGAACCCTGTGGTGCTTGCTGATGCCAGCCTCTACTGCAAAACATCCACGCAAGCCCCAGGAGACTGCTCCCAGCCCCAAGGCAGCAATACTGGTGGCTCTGTCCCGGTTGTAGCCATGACTCTGTACAACTTGGTTGTTTAAACGCTTCTCACACCAGGGCAGAACTGTGAATGCTAAGTAATTTTTCTGATTTTCTCATTTGTTTTCGTTTGAACCCCTGTGGGCATTACTTCCTTTTTCCTGAACACCATGAATAATAATGATCTACCTTAGAAAAATGAAAAATGCCAGGGAAGGGCACAAACACAGTGACACAAGCATCCGTGCTGTTTGACTGTGACAATGGTTCCCAGCCAGCTTTTTCATCTGGACTACCGTTATTCTTCCAGAATTGCTTTCAAATACATTTCAGGAGTTGGAATACAAGTAAGGGCTGCTTCATGCCAGTTGGACTCAGTGCAAGAGAAGGGTCCCAGGTCCACTTCATTTCCTAGCACACATGTGGTCTGGGGGTCTTAAGAAACCTTACTGCACAGGATATTCCTATGCCTTCTTTCCTGCATCTCTGGTAATGAAAAAAGTATCAGTTTTAAATACAGTGCACTAAATTATTCTGAGGGAAAAAAAAAGGAAAAAAGCAGCAATAGGCAAATCAGCCTCACTTGTTGGTATTATATAATGAGAAGAATATTTTTCTAAGAGTACAATATATATATGTATTTTTCACAGCTGTGGAAAAAATCACATGAAGCTACTTGATAAATATTGAAAGCAAATCTGCATTTCAGAAGAATAGATCTTAATTTTGCTTTAAATGACATATGGCAGCAATATGGATGCAATATAAACTGTGATGAATAAGTTTTATCCTCCAGGGGAAAAAAAACCCAAGCCAACAGATAATACTTCTGATTTCTCGGCATATTTTTTTAAAAAACAAAATTAAGAATTATTTTTTTTTTTATTGGATATTAAGGGTATATGAAATAAAAGTTTTCAATATTGCAGATCTAGGTGAATTGTCATTACACTATGGAAATAATATTCCTGTCCTGGAACATAGATATAAGTCCTTTGCTGTGTCTTGCTGACCTCCTTTGGGCCAGAGTTGTGAGAACAGACCCTGTCATCCAATATCCTTTACCATCAATAGAAAGAGTCTCACGAGGCTCAGTTATCTTTGGATCAGGTCCCAGAACGTCTCAAGATTTACAGGACTTGGAAGAGCAAAAATTGTTGTATGAACAAAATCCTGATCCTGCTGCTTCTTAGATAAACAAATTCAGATGATTTCCGTAAGACTGAGATCCAGCCATGATGCCTAAATGCATCATCCTGCTCATCTGTGGCAAGATGTGCATTATTGAAATAATTGAAAGTCATTAATGAGCAAGTTGGTAAATACCAAATCTGTGTGGAAACTAATTAAACCTCTTATTCAGCTGAATAATGGGATTTTAAAAAGTCGTTTGGTTTATTGTATCGCTTTATTTTTATGCAGGAAAATGTGAAAATACTGCTTGCTTCTCAGTGAGTCAAAAACATATTAAACATAAATACCATCAGCTCGATATATCAAGAGCAGGTGTATTCTCTATGCTGCTCACATCTATCTTCCTTGCTTCTCCTTTTGCTCATCATGTGTAATTAAAATCAAGAAGGGTATCTGGCTCATAGAATAGAATCTTAGGCAGGTGATGCTCCCAGTTAATGACCTGAACTTTCAACCTCCATTTCTGGGTCTGAAGAATGAGGAAGAAGTGATCAGTGCATTAGATACAATCGTGCAGAAGGAAATAGTAACAAAGTAAAATCAGAAAGTGAGAAAGACAGGAGGAGAGAAAACATACACTATTGGAACTCAGTATGTTTTATTTTCTTCATTCACTTCTTCCATTTTATTAGCCAGCAGCAGAAAACAGAAGCTGTGAGGAGAATCTCAGTTCCAGAGATAGATAAACAGCCGAATTATTTGTCACTCTTTATATTTCTGAGAAGAAAAAATGACTATACAAGTACTTTCAGTAATTAACCAACATCTTGTGCCATATTATAGTGGAAAAGTAATTTATCTGGAGTATATATGCCACCAAAAGAGAAAATAGTGAGCTGAGCTTTTTCCAGACCTGAAGGCCATATAAACAATCTCAAATCGATCTTTCTATGCTCTGCTTGGTAAGTAAACACTCTGTAATCTGTCTTCGTCCTATATAGCAAAGGTCATTCTTTGACTGTTCAGGCAGGACCTCATAACAGTAACCACACAGATTCAAATAAAGGTTTCATCTGGGACAGTATCCTGTGCTCAGCAGTAAACAGAAGCAAACGGTGAAGAAAAACATCTATGAGACCACTCCTGACTGTTCTCCTGAACCTTTGGTTCATGGGATTTCCTGAGCCACATGTGGTTTATCTACCCCTCCCTGACTCTCTACCAAGCATTTTTCCCATTCCCCCTTCAACCCAGCTAAGTTTTTGCTGTCCATAGTGTCCATATTTGCTGTCCACTGGCAAATAGTTCTACGAGGCTGTTAAACCTTGCATGAGAAAAATCACCTCTTTTTGCATGTTTTGAAACTGTCTCCTGTTGGCTTTAACTTGACCCCTAGTTTTTGTGCTGGAAGACAGTCTAGGCTCCACACCACTCCTGGCTTTGTAAATACAGGAAAGTAGCAGTCACAGCTCTCATCAGTGGGCTCTCTCTCAAGCTGGAGTCCCTGTCTATTAATGTTTTCCTAGTACAGAAGCCATTTCACTTGTACAGTCATCTCAGCAGCCCTTCTCTGACTCTTTTCCAGGTCTCCTCCAGGGAACCAGAACTGCACACAGTATTCAAGGTTGGAGTGAACTGTGTGTTTATGCAGTAGCACAGTGACATTTTCTCCTTTGTTCTCAAATTCCTTTTCTAACAATTCCTAACTCTCCATATGACTTCTGACCACTGCTGAGCACTGAGCTGAAGTTATCATGGAACTTCCTATTGTGATCCTTGAGTCTTGTTCCTGTGTGGTAATGGTCAAGAGGCCAATCTTCATGTGAAACTAGGATTAATTTTTTTTGCTTGCTGTGTGCATCGCTTTACATTATCTGTCTGAATTTCTTCTGACACTTTGTTGCCCAGCCACCAAGCCTTTCAAGGTCTTTCTGCAGTTTCCTACTATGTGTATTCATCTTTACCAGATAACTTTCTCAGAAGCCAATTTCCTCATTTCACCATCTGATCTCTTTTCTGGGTCATCTGTGAGCACACTGAATGGCACAATATTCAGCCCACTTCCCTGTAGAGCTCCTCTGGGAACAATTTTCCCCTGCAAGAATTAAATGTTTGTCCCTATACTTAAAGTTCTAGCTGGCAATCGGTTCTTTGTTTAGTCTAGGATTTCTCCCATTATTCCATTGCTTTAGTTCCTTGAAAGATTTTGGCTAAGGATTTCACCAAAAGCTGATGGGAAGTTGTATCAATTAAACAGTCTTATCTATATCATTGCTGACCCCTTGAAAAATTCATTAGAGGTTTACAAAAAAGGATTTTCTTCTACATAATCTGTGCCACTCTTCCAAATTGGGTCATACTGATCCACACAGCCTCTCCTTCTATCCTTTATTACAAACCCTACTTAACTGCCCAGTGCAGATGCCCAGTTTACAAGCGATTAATTGCTTATTCTCTATGTGGAAATCAGGGTAGGAGTGCAATATAGTTACTTACAATACAAACCATGGTATTTTTTCTAAATCTTTCTGTCTCTGTTATCAATTGATTGAGTTATTTGTCAGACCTTTCTTTCTTCCCACTCCTGTCTCATTGAAACACAACTTTCTTTGGTTTACTTTCTTTTCCCCAAACAGGAAAACACTGCCTTAGTTGGTGATCATGAGAAAAACTTAACAACTGGTAACATATTTATAACAGTTTTCAATCTTAAAGGCACTGTGCACGTTTATCTAACAGTATTCATTAATATGACTTAACCAGCCTAATAAATATAGTTTTACATCTTCATTTGACGTTCAACTTCCATTATTTTTTTCTGTCTGATACTTTACCTGATTAAACCACAACACCGAGTTAGATGTGGTAACGGACATCTAACAGATTTCGGTAATTGCAACCAAGCTAGAAGTCATGTTAGCTCTGTTCCAACAGCCAAAGGCTTTCCCACAAATAGAAAAAAAAGGAAGTTTTAATAGTACCTCAAAGCCCAATTTTGTTACTCTAAGTTATTCTGCTCTATACTTCTGTTGAATGTTTTTTCCCCATAAGCAAAGATGGAAATAAAGCAACTCGTGTTTGAATCCCAACCTTTTGTGCCTGCAGAGCCACATCTGACCCAATCGCATGTATTTAGACCATTCTTTCAAAATTTGGTCCTTCCTCTTCCTCATATTCAGATCTAACCTGGTAAGTACACCATGTTTTACATTCTTCCTTCCAAAATACTAGAAAAAGGTATTCTGAGAGCTCAGACCAAGCTCTCTCATGTGATCAGTACTTGTATTAAAATCTCATAATCCTGGGGCTTCTGTCCAGAGAATGTTCTGCCACCTATGGAAGCAGAATGGTTAACAACTGCTGATATATAGACAGTGGATTTATTTTATCGTACTTGTCAAGACCTAGAATGGATTAACTGCTTTCGCAGCCTAGGACTGTTCTTACAATTTCACATTTGCACAGTATTATATTTTCCTTAATATTTAGTGCTTTTTGCAGTCACTTGCTTTTTAACTTTGGGTGAGCATACTTAATCTTATGAACCCCTGAACAGTGCTTTATATTTAGCAAAGACCCAACTTTCTGCTACAGAACTACTGTTGCAGCCCATAAAAGAATCTGACCATTAGGGTTTTTTTACAGTTTTATTACTGTCATTGATCTAGTAAGTGGAAAAAATGTAACTAATAAAAAGGTGCATCCAAGAAATTAAGATCTGCTGATTTTGATGGTTCACATTGTGGAACAGAAATGGTTGTAAGTTATAGCTACAAATGCATAAAATGTATTAAATCTGTTGATCGAACATGGTACCTATTTTAATTTAGTTCTAACTTCAAACATTCATTCATATCCTTGATGGTGAATCAAAGCATCAGATTCTTACCTGCTGACATTACTGGATTGATCTTCTCAGATTCACCTGAAAACAGACATCCTTGAAATAATCTATTTATAAAACCTACAGTTATTCTGATGTGCCAGTGGAACTTAAGAATGCAGATATAAGACAGGTGGGGAAGATAAAGAGCCCTTATCCGATAATCGGTCCCTGGTTCCTCCATTTCTTTTTGTGTGGTATGCCAAACACCCTCTGCCCATTGCTCAAGCCATACTTAATTTTTGCACAAAGTAGAACAGCCACAGGGACTGAATGGACTCCACTGCCAAATATATCCCAGCTTCTGAGGTCAAGGCTTTTTGTAGTCTCTGATCTCTGTGGATAAAAAAAGATAGATGGAAATCCACGTCCTGAATTTTTGTTACCAGATAAAAGGAAGGTCTGTGGGCTCCCTTTGTGAATGGGATCGGGTGTGGGCTGAGCACGTCTATGGATCAGACATGGGGAGTGAGGCAGGTAGCAAAATATCTGCTCTTTAGATCTGTGCACTTACCCATATCTGCAGGACCTTTTCCCATGAGTGAGGTGTTAAGGACTTCACAGGGATGATCTCTAACCCAGATCCTCTACCAGCAGGTAGCAGCCATAGACAATGAGGTAATTTAATGAGGAATTGGATGGGACACAGTGAAGTGATGGGATAGGAACTGGACGGGACACATTGAAGTCATGGGATAGTTAGTCACTGGCAGCCCCACCTAACAGTAAAGGGCATACAGACACCTTTCTGGAAAGCTTTCAAGAAGGGAGTGGGGTCTGCACTGTGAATAGATCAGGAGTGGAGTTCGACCTCTAGTGCAGGGTGGGAGTGGTAAGCAAATTAGAGCCAGACACAGGATTTGAATGGGTCTGAAAATGAGGAACTGTTTTATATCGGCACAGGATGGGAAACCACTCAAAAGCAGAGATACTGCAAATGGTCTGAAAATATAAGCAATGTGCTAATGTTTGTTGAAGACAGACAAAAGGATAATCGATAGGAAAACAATGAGAGTAAATTATTGCAGGTTTATAGGAGTGGGCTGTCTTTAAGAAGACAAGTCCAGTCTCTACACGTAAGGATCTGGACGCAGCAGTCCATGTCTGGCAGGCCACAGCATTTAGTACTGGGATTTCAAATATCACCATTCCAAAAGGGGTGCTGGCAATTTATTCAAAGATGTTATTAATCACATTGTATGCTTCCTGCTCCACTGGGACCCACTGAAACATTCCCAGAAATGTTGTAACATAACAGAAGAAAGTAAAGCAGTGCCGACAGCTACTGAATGATCCATATTGTCAAACTCCAATTATCTGGCTTTTAGAAAAGATGCTAATTGCAATTTGTATTGATTACCTCCAGGGTAAGACACATTTCTCATTCCTCGCGATCACGTGTGTGATAAATCCGGGAAGACCAAAGCAAATACCGACTCGTGCAATTTAGGGTTTATAGCTCTTACACTCTGTCTCGATTTCATTTTCCACCTGCTGGTGGGCAGAGCATCCTCCCATGGAGCGAGACGCCCAATTCCAGTAAACCATAAGGAAGGGACAAAGCGGGAGCGGGACCGGGGGGCGTGGCTTGTGACCGAAGGGGCGCGGCCTGTACCCAAGGAGGCGTGGAAAGGGGCGTGGTCAGCCCAGCCTCCCCGCTTCCCTCCCTCC
>NW_009943782.1:0-3474 GCF_000696875.1 Nestor notabilis
GACCGGTGCAGGAAGGGCCGGTGGAAACGCCTCGTTCGTTTGTCCCGAGAAAATGGTGTGGGGTGCCCGTGAATCCTGAAAGCACCTCGCAGAGAACAGAGCCCCAAAGATTTTTAGTACTTCAAGGGCTTGTTCGTTTCGAACAGTCGAGGACCGCTGAAACGTGTTTATGGTGTAGTTATTCGTGTCCTTTGTAGCGTAGTATTCCCACTTGCTTTGGACACGGTCATAAGGTCACTGGGCCTTCCGAAGAGCCTGACTTAAAGGGATAGGGAAAAAAATAAGAGACACGTAAAATGTTTTTATACAGTGTCTTGATAAAGTTTAGTATGCATTGAGTCTTCCAGTAGGACAAGAATAATTCATGTAGAACTTGAGCAAAAAAACACCAAAAGTCGTCTGGGTGTTTCAGGTAAAGCAGAAGAAGAGAGAAGATAATCAGGTTGTTCTTCATCCATGTCAGTGTCACTGGAATAAAAGCTTTAGATGGTATGTTTTGGGCTGTTGCTGGAGAGCTGTAGGTTGAAATGCAAGCCTGAAGCAAATTACAGAAGGGCAGAAAAAATTAAGTATGGCACACGTTCGTAACGCATGAGAGATTTCACCATGACTAGGGCAAGGCTTGCTTGTGTCATACATTCGCAGCACTTTCAAGTTGCAGTAGTTTGTGTTCTGTAGATTAGTGAAGAAGGGAATTTAACAGCATCAAACACATCTTAAAAAATCCTTTCATTTCTTCTTTATAGGCTTTGTCCTGTCGTGTTTTAGTTTTGTTTTTAACTGTGGGGTTGTCCTGTACCTTTTGTGGTATCACTTTTTTTAAAAGAACTCTCCCTCTTTTGTATTTGCATTAATGTATTTTAGCTGGGGAGGGCACTGATGTAGAGGGAAGCGAGGTTCTTAGTGTTACTAGTGTGGAAGTGTATTTCCTGACAAAAATGTTAGCCTTGGCAGGGTGTTGGGGCACATCCGTGGTACACTTACAGCTGTTCATGGTGTAAGTGGATTGTTACCCGTGACATCTGTTTTACAGAAGATAATTATGTTGTTGTGAACTGGTTAATAAATATGTTGCAATAGGAACTTTGGGGGTTCGTAGTTTTGAGGAATTGCATGGTCTCGTCTTTCATTCCTATCTGTGTACTGATCTGTAGTCTATGCTAAATGGCTGACATAATCAGTCTACATATTGTTTTAAATAGAGTTTTTTGCATGTAAATTTAGCTCTGGTAAAAGTTCCTGAATTACTAATCATTGGATTTCTTACAGAGGCTCTGCCACTAAAAATGTCAGCAGGGTGTTAGTTAGCTGGCAGTTATACTGCCTCTCAATTAAGTAAGGCCATACACTGGTATTTTCTCCTGAATCCAGCTGTGGTTATGGAAGAGGTTAAATTTTCCAGCTGTTTCTTCTCACCAGGAATTTTTGATCTACCAGTGAGTTAGTTTATGTAACTGATCTGTGCTCCATCTCAAAAATTGCCTGTGTTAACTCAAACCACCATTTAAAACTACATGGATTTGGCTGACATTTTTTAGTGTCACATAAGGTGAACTCATGTGAACTACTTTTTGAAGGTAAATGACAGGTTTAAGCCTCTATGAAGTAATTAATGAGAGTTATTTGGATGCCGTAAGCTTTTTGTTGATGTACCTAGCTCAGGATGAGGTTGTCTGTCTTGATTTACATGAAGCTAATAGCTGTACAGTGCTGTGTGTGTGCTGTGTTCAATGACCTAATGGCTTCAGTAAGGGAAGTGCATTTGAACATATGAAGTAGATATAAATGCCCTGGTAGGTCTGTGTAAAGTAGTTCCAGCTTAGGACCAGATACGTGATTTTATTTTACTTTTTTCCCCAGAATATATTTAGGATGTCTACAGGAATAAGCTATTCTCACTCCTGTCTTGCTTTCCTTCTGTGATTTGGTTTCTTGCTTTCTTTTTTGAGTTGAAATTGTGTAATGTGAGTTGAATCAGTGTGAGTTGGCTAAGCGGAGTATGTGTCACTCTAGGATGTTCCTGTTTGGGAAATTTTGGACTGGCTGTCATGATGCTGTTGTATGTGGACAACTAGCAAAGTTCACAAACTGCTTTATGGCTCTTTCCAGCCTGACTCCTCAGCTTCTTTATGTGGCTGCTATTGTTCTAAGATCACTGGTTAATAGCTAACACCTTGGTGAAAAACCTGGCTTCTGTTCCAGTGTACCTTGTGCTCTTACGCCTGGCAGTCACGAGATCATCAGTCTCCTGTTCTTGCAAGTGCTTTCCGCACACCTGCATGTATCTTCATTTTGTTTCTGTAGTTGAGCCCATGCTAAAGTTCAGAAATTGCTTGTGCTTCAGCTTTGCTTCAGTGTGCAATAAACCTTCATTTTAGAGTCACAGAACTGAAAACTGTACGAGGTGGTTTAAGAGGGAAGTGGCAGCTGAGGATCACCAGAGTGCAGCACTGTATGCGTCATGGACTTGAAGGCCTTAAGCAGACCTTCAGGAGGGAAGAGATTATACTGCAGAAGGTTGGTCAGACAGTGCTGCTTTTGAATTTTTCTGTGAATCTCACACAAGGGAAACATATGGACCCGAGAAGCCCTTGTATGTGGAAGGACCAGAATCAAGACGTCGTCACATTGCAGAAGCCCTGTCAGGTGTCTACACAGGCTGAAGATTCATGCTCTGGAGCTTGTGTCTTTGACAGCCACTTCCCTTTGTTCTCAGCCACATTAGAACTGCAGTGCCGCCTATAAGAACAGAGTAATCTGTCTTTATTTGATTTGCGTCAACAGCTGAAACAAGACAAAATTTTGGGAAGCAGCATTTGCGTTTATTGCCAGCTCTGACCACTGCCAGTGCAGAAAACTAAGTAAAAGTAGTATTTTAATGTTCTGCTTTTCCTTCCTCCATAATGCCACCTGCATGTGTGTGCCCATAATTGTAGAATCACAGAATATCAGCTTGGAAGGGACCTCAAGGATCATCTGGTGCAAGCTTTCTAGGTAAAAGCAGGGTCCAGACAAGATGGCCCCAAACTCCACACTACTGTGATCACTGCAGCTAAGGTCCTTACGTGACCCAAACACTGCTTTGTTGACCTTCTCGTCTTGGTTTGGAGGTTAGTAGCAGATGCCTGCTGTAAGATCCCTCTTAAAGATGATCCCTCTGATCTTGTCCCAGAGGCATTCGGTAGGGCTTCCTAGTCTTGAATTACAGGTACAGGCACTGCTGTCTGTGTGAAGGTCTTTCAGAGACAGGTGTGTATGAAAGTTCATCTGCAGAGGATGTGAAAGGAAATTCTATTGTGCTGAGGAACTGTAATTCTGCAGACGTGTTACTTTTATTCACTGCCCTTCAGCCTCACTTTTGGATGGAGTCTCTGGAAAGTGTGGGCAAGTTGCAGCTCCATCTGGCAGGAGTTCTCTTTTCTCTTTCCAAGTACTTCTCTGCCTCATGCTGTTTTGTAATGTGGGGCAGGAATG